>NW_007097662.1:323639-325071 GCF_000164805.1 Carlito syrichta
TTACGTTTCATTCAGGCACCCTGTTGATAAGAGGTGTTTTCCCATCCCCTGACAGATATTTGCTACTGTTAATCCCAAACCCCTCCCCCCCATAGTTTCCCAGTACCGTCAGTCATTTTCTTATAGTATTGCATTGGATGTTCAAGGTCCATTATATGAGTGAGAACATGTGATACTCGGATCTTTGTTTCTGTGAGAGGTCACTCAGTATTATAAACTCTAGTTCCATCCAGGTTGCAGCGAAATTCATGATTTTGTTCTTTTTTATGTGATTTTTTAATTTATTTATTGTAGAGATGAGGTCTCGCCAAGTTGCCTGGGCGGGTCTCGAACCCACGGGCTTAGGCAATCCACTCACCTCGGCCTCTCAAAGCGTTGGGATTACAGGCTGAGCCACTGAGCCCGGTCCTCCTTGCTTTTTTAAAGATGGGATCTTGATATGTTGCCTAGACTATTTTCAAACTCAAGTAGCTGGAACTACAGCTATTCAGGAGGCTCAAGGGATCCTCCTGCCTCAGCCTCCCGTATAGCTGGGACTACAATTACAGGCACACACCACTGTACCCAGCTTTCTTTCTTTCTTTTTTTTTTTGCTGGTGAAGACAATCCAATCTCTGCAGATTTGTCATCTTCCATTATAACTGCCACAAGTAGCCCTGCCAACACAAGGCTTCAAAAAATTAGTTGAAAGTTCTGAAGTCATTCTTCTCCACGGAAATCTTTAGTAAAAGGCGAAAGATTTATACGATTTGAGGAGAAACCAGAGTACCCAGCTTTCAATTAAATACTTTTGCTGGAAATTCCCATACCATCATGAATACTCTCCCTCCCTTTAGTATCATTCAGCACGTATTATGTTGTATTTACTGGTTTCAATACTTGCCCCCCATGTCCCTGCTGGCAGGGACTGTGCCTGTCTTGTTACCATTGACTCCTGAGTTTGTTAAAAATTTATTTTAGGCTGGGCGTGGTGGTTTATGCCTGTAATCTCAGCACTTGAGAGGCAGAGGTGAGAGGATTGCCTGAGCAGGTTAGAGACCAACTTGGGCAACATGGCAAGACCTCATTTCTACAATAAATCAAAAAATTAGCTAGGCATGGTGGCACATGCCTGTAGTTCCAGCTACTTGGAAGGTTGAGGAGGAAGCCTGAGCCCCGCAGGTTGAAGCTGTGGTGGCTGTGAGCAGCGTGCGACTGCACTCCAGCCTGGGAGACAGAGTGAGACTCCGACTCAAGAAAAACCTCATTTTATTATTTTTTTTACATGTATTGATCACTTTATTTCTATTGTTATATTGTAATATATAATATATAACCTGAGCTTGTTTTTGTACAACTTGACGGTCCCATCTGGAGTGATGGAAGACAGTGACACCTGAAGTGTGTTGCTTATATTCAGTCTACTCTGTAATCTCATTTTTTTTTTTTTTTT
>NW_007097662.1:325259-332923 GCF_000164805.1 Carlito syrichta
CTGGGCTCTGACGATCCTTCCGCCTCAGCCTTCCAAGTAGCTGGAACTACAGGTGCGCGCTACCACGTCCGGCTAATTTTTGATTTATTGTAGAGACAGGTCTCGCCAAATTACCCAAGCTGGTCTTGAACCCATGGGCTCAAGCAATTCACTTGCCTTGGCCTCCCAAAGTGCTAGGATTACAGGCTGAGCCACCGAGTCCGGCCTGCAATCTCATTTCTATTGCGGTCACTGCAGAAAATCCTGCTTCACCAAGATAGGTTGTTGGAAATAGAAGCAGACTTTTCAGTGTTTTTGTGGCAGTCTCAGGATGTTCCGCCTTGACTTTAATTCAGAATATGCGGAGATTTGAAGTTGTCGCAAACATACTTTTAAGGCCACCGTCATTTGCCATCTCAAGAAGTTGATCCTCTTCTAGCATGCACAAAGTTGATTCACCTGGCTTATTCACAAATGAGTTGCGGATGCATTCCTTCCCAGTTGGGGGTGGGGTCTTTTGTGGTTGGAAAGCTGAGATAAGTGATCATGCACCAGTTGGGAGAAAGAAGGCCCTGGCTCAGTCTCTTTTGAGGTGAGTGGATTGCCTGAGCCCGCGGGTTCGAGACCCACCTGGGTGACTTGGCGAGACCGCATCTCTACAATAAATCAAAAATTAGCCGGGCGTGGTAGCACGCACCTGTAGTTCCAGTTACTTGGAGGGCTGAGGCGGAAGGATCGCCAGAGCCCAGCAGGTCGAGGCTGTGGTGGCCGGGAGCAGCCACTGCACTCCAGTCTGGGCGACATGAGTGAGACTCCAACTCAAAAAAAATAAAAAATAAAAGTAAATAAAATAAAATCTCTGCTAATGTTTGAAACATGTCAAAAATCCCAATATTCACTCATTGCTCCCATAATTCCAGTTTGCCTTTGAATGTAGTCACTCTATCTGCTGACTTGAACATAGTATTTTAAAATTTTAATTTAGCTTTTATTTTTATCAAAGTTATGTGTGCATGTAGAGAATCAAATAGTTCTGCAAGGCTCATTAGCTCGCATCACATTTCCTGTTCCCCAGAGGTAGTATTTTTTTTTAACTCTTTTAACTGATTATTTTTGTATTTATATTTCTTATTAACATGCATATACTGCTGTCTCTTGATTTTTCAGTTTTAGAGATCCATTGATTTCCCACAGTGGATGATGAGTGTTTATGTCTCTTGCCCATCCTCCCCTTCTGCCTATCACACATAAACACCTCCTGCCCCCCATCCTCTCCTCCTAAAATAGTTGTGCACTTTTGGTTAGATCATCATTCATTGTTTACATTATCATTATGCAAATACTAGCCACAGCTGCACCATGTGATTTACCATACTTCCCCTTCCCTATCCATCATTTTATTTTCCCTGCAATTAATAAATGTGAATATTTGCTTAATTTTCTATGCATTTATTACTAGTTTATCTTAAAACTATGTATCTTTTTTCTATGTGCTCAAATTACTTTTTATTTTTCTAGAGACAGGATCTTGCTCTGTCACTCAGGCTGGAATGCAGTGGCACAGTTGTAGCTCACTGCGGCCTCAGACTCCTAGGGTCAAGAGATCCTGGCTGGGCACAGTGGCTTATGCCTGAGATCCCAGCATTTTTGGAGGCGGAGGCGAGAAGACTACCTGAGCCCAGGGATTTGAGACCAGCCTGAGCAACCTGGCGAGACCTCATCTTTACAATAAATAAAAAAATTAGCTGGATGTGATGGTGCATGCCTGTAATTCCAGCTACTTGGAAGGGTGAGGTGGAAGGATCACTTGAGCCCAGCAGGTCGAGGCTGCAGTGGCCGTGAGCATGCCACTATACTTCAGCCTGGGGGGCAGAATGAGACTCTGACTCAATAAAATAATCAAATAAAATTTAAAAAATGAAATGAAATAAAATAAAGAGATCCTTCTGCCTCAGCCTCCTGAGTAGTTGGGACTACAGGTGTGTGTCACCATGCCCAGCTAATTTAAAATAATTTTTTTTGTAGAGACAGAGTCTTGCCATGTTGCCCAGGCTGGTCTTGAACACCTGTGCTCAACAGCGCCTCCTGCCTTGGCTTCCTAAAGTGCTGGAATTATAGGTTTGAGCCACTGTGCCTGGGCCTGAAGCACATTCTAAATTCTGTCTTGAAGAAGTCTCTCTCAAAGGCTCTGGGTACACCATTCAGGGCTGATTGATCCCTAACCTTGTTGCACAGGGTCCTCTGCTCCCTTCATCCTAGAGACCCTATTACTTCTCTCTTAAACTTCACCTAGCCTTTCCGAGAGCCCATGACCTTTGCTTCCTTGTTTTAAATCCTTATTTTGGTAGTGTCTCCTTTGACAGCTTCCTGAGTAATAGGTAGGGGCCATCTTTACATGTCCAAAAGAGTGTTTTGTCCACCTTCGCACTTAATTTATGCTCAGTTGGAGCCAGTCTTTTAGGTGGGGATCATATTCCTTCAGGGTGTGGAAAGGTTTGCTTCACTTTCTTGTAACTTCTAAAGCTGCTGCCTTTCTGATTTCTGATCCTTTATAATGAAACCTCCTTTGTTCTCCTCTTTGCCCCAGTGGTCTGATGGGCTTGGGTTCATTTTCATTCACTGTGTTGGGCACTGGTGGATTGTTTAAATAAATAAAATAAAATAAAAACTCATGTTTTGCTTGAGTCCACGAGTTCCAGGCTGCAGTGATCCATGATGGCGCCACTGTACTAGAGCCTGGGTGACAGAGTGAGATTCTGTCTCAACACACAACAAAACAAACACCTCAAAAGATCTCAAGTCTTTTAATTCTGGAAAATGTTATTGAATAATTTTATGTTTTCTTTCCTCTGTTTTCTCTGTTCTAACTTTATGGAAGTAGTTATTATTCTCTTAACTTTTGCTCTAATTTTCTGACTTTTTCTTATTTTCTATCTCTTTGTCCTTTGACTCTATTTCCTATGGATTTTCTTTAACTCTTCTATTGAATTTTTAATTTTTTCAAATTATTTAATATCCTAAGGTACGTATGTAATATATACAATAGTAAAATATACATAAAATTTAGTATTTTAACCATTTTGAAGTGTACAGTTCAATGACATTAAGTACATTCACAATTTTGATAGCCATCATCACTATCTAGTTCCAGAACTTTTTTTATCACCTGAACAGAAACCTCATACCTATTAAGTTAGTCACTCCTCAATGCCCCTCCCCAGTGAACACTAATTTGTTTTTTCTATGAATTTGCCTATTCTAGATAGTCCATATACATGGAATAATATAATATATATATTATTATTTCACTTAGCCTAATGTTTTCAAGGTTCATCCATGTAGTAGTACTTCACTCCTTTTTATGGGCTAAATAATATTCCATTGCATGGAATAGTTCTGTTTATTACGCATTCATCAGTTAATGGACATTTGGATTGTGTCCACTCTTTGGCAGTTGTAGACAGTGCTACTATGAACATTTGTGTACACGTTTTGTGTTTTGTTTGTTTGTTTTGTTTTGTTTTTTTCTAAGGGTCTCACTCTGCCGACCAGGCTGGAATAAGTAGCATGATCATAACAATCACAGCTCATGGCAGCTTTGACCTCCTGGGCTCAGACGATCTTTCCACCTCAGCATCCTGAGCAGTTGGGACTACAGGTGCAAGCCACCACACCCAGCTAATTTTTTGTAGAGACAGGGTTTTGCTATGTGGCCCAGACTAGTCTTGAAATCCTGGGCTCAAGCAATCTACCCACCTCGCCTCCCGAAGTGCTGGGATTGTAAGGGTGAGCTACCATGCCTGGCCTGTTTTTATTTTGTGTTGTTTTTTTTTTTTTTTTAAATGGGGTCTTGCTGCGTCTAGGCTGGAGTGCAATGGCTATGCACAGGCAGGATCATAGGGAACTACAGCCTCTAACTCTTGGGATCAGGTTATCCTCCTGCCTCAGCCTCCTGAGTAGCTAGGACTACAGGACATGCCAGTGAGCCTAGGGTTGTGTTCAAGTTTTTGTTTGCACTCCTGTTATCAGTTCTTTTGGGTATACACCTAAGAGTGGAATTGCTGGATCATATGGTAATTATGTGTAACTGAAGAACTGCCAAACTGTTTAACACAACTGCTGTACCATTTTACATTTCTACTAGCAATGTTTAAAGGTTCCAATTTTTCCACTTCTTCACCAACACTTGTAATTTTCTGTTTTTCTTATTATAGTTATCCTAGTAGATGTGAAATAATTTTGATTTGCATTCCCCTAATGACTAATGACATTGAGCATCTTTTCATGTGCTTGCCTAAGAGTTTGTTTTTTCTCTGAATATTCCCTTTTGGTAGCATCTTATTTTAAACTTTTTGAGGTTACAATATCTTCACAGTTTATGTGAGAATCCTAATGATATATATATACATATATAAACTGGTATATGTGTGTGTGTGTGTGTGTGTATACACACGCACACACACACACATTGTAAACATTTAATGATATATATCTTTTTCTTGCTTATTTCCTCTCAGTTGCTTTTCTACTTTGTTTTGACCTTTGTCTATTATATTATAGGCTTTCCTCAAATGTCTGGTGATTCTTAGCTGTCATTTATACTTCATTTTATTTTATTTTATTTTTTTTGAGTTGGAGTCTCACTCTCGCCCAGACTGGAGTGCAGTGGCTGCTCCCGGCCACCACAGCCTCCCAAGGCACGGGATTACAGGCTGAGCCACCGAGCCCGGCTTTGTCATTTTTATATATATATATAATTTTTTTTTTTGAGTTGGAGTCTCACTTTGTCGCCCAGACTGGAGTGCAGTGGCCACTCCCGGCCACCGCAGCCTCGACCTGCTGGGCTCCGGCGATCCTTCCGCCCAGCCTTCCACGTAGCCGGAATTACAGCGCGCGCTACCACGCCCGGCTAATTTTTTGATTTATTGTAGAGATGAGGTCTCGCCTGCCCAGGCGGGTCTCGAACCCGCGGGCTCAGGCAATCCACTCACCTCAGCCTCCCAAAGGCGCGGGATTACAGGCTGAGCCACTGAGCCTGGCTTGTCATTTATATTTTAAAGTAGGGTCCTATAAAGCTCATTGGAACCTCTGTGCTGCCTGTAGGAGAGATTTCTCAACTGTGGGATTCATTGTCAGGTGATCTGGCTAGGAACTTCCATTGTCAGTATCTTTAGGTCTTTCCTCTTGGGCTACTAATATTTTCCAGAGAGAATGTGAGGTCTTGACTACCACAATCTAGGGAAGGAAGTCTGGGGGGTCTCATCATTCATTTAACCCACCCCTGCTTTCAGTACAGTACCCTGCCCTGAACTGTGACTAATGATTCCTAGCTAACAGACCCTCTATTTTAACTTCTTCAGAGAATAAAACTCCAATCTTGGGGGAATGGGCATGGGAAGGGATCCAGGGATGCAGTTGCTGCTGCTTCTCTTTTTTTCTTGTAGAGACTGGGTCTTGTTATGTGGCCCAGGATGGACTCAAACTCCTGGCCTCAAGCAATCTTCCTGCCTCTGCTTTCCAAATTGCTGGGATTACAGGTGTGAGCCACCAGCACCTGGCCTGCAATTGCTTCTTTAAAAGATCTTCAGCTAATCTTGTTTTTTATTTTTGCCTTTATCCTCCATGTCTACATTTAACTGGTGCTGCCCATTCCTGAGCCTTTTGTTCTGTGATATAACCTGGGTTGTATTTCAGCCACGGCCAATTTAGGGTTAAGCCTTCTTGAATTTGCCAAGTCAGTTACCACTTGCCCACTTGTTTCTTGGCTTCCAACATTTTTTTTGTTATTGCTGCAGCTCTATTCACAATAGCAAAAAACATGGAACCAACCAAGTTTCCAACATGTTGCAATTGTCTCCTTTCCCATTCTTTGTCCCAGTGGCTTAAATGCCCTGTGAAGTTCCTGTAGCTGTCATTTCATTGGAATTTTGAGAGACAGCAGAGGCCAGAGCCTACATCCAACCATTCAACCGTCACGTTTAATTGATCATCTATCCCCAGTTCTAGCTTACTGCTTCACACAGTAGGTGCCTAATAAATACCTGCTGGCTGAACAGAGTCCATCCTCCATTTCTGCAGACTCTGTATCTGCAAACTCATCCCACTACTGACTGAAAAGATTCAGAAAGAAAAAAAAAGCAATACAGTAGAACAATTTGGCCAAGTGCTGTGGCTCACACCTGTAATTCCAGCACTTTGAGAGGCAGAGGCGAGAGGATTGTTTGAGCCCAGGATTTGAGACCAACCTGGGCAACTTAACAAGACCTCATCTTTACAATAAAAAATAAATAAATAAATAACCGGGTGGGATGGTGCATGCCTGTAGTTCTACTTGGAAGGCTGAGGGGGAAAGATTGCCTGAGTCCTGCAGGTTGAGGCTGTGCCATTGCACTCCAACCTGGGCAATACAGTGAGACCCTGACTAAAACAAAACAAAACAAAACAAAACACCCAGGAGAACAATTATTTGTATAGCATTTACATTGTATTGAGTATTATAAGTAATTTATGATTTGAAGTATACAGGAAGGGCATGGTAGTGTGTTATTTGGGGTGCTAAGGTCGAGGCTGCCATGAGCCGTAATCATTGTGATCATGTCACTGCACTCCAGCCTGGACGACAGAGTGAGATCCTGACTCAAAAAAAAAAAATCAATCAATAAATTATGCAGGAGGATGTGCATAGGTTATATGCAAATACTACACCATTTTAAATAAGGGACTTGAGCATCCTTAGGTTTTGGAATCTGCAGGGGTCCTGGAACTAATCCCTGGGGATACATAGGGATGGATGTATTAATTAGAGTCACCATCCTTCCCATCTTTGAAAATGATAGAACCTGGGCTCTGGCAATCAATCGTGTGACCTTGGACAAGCCACTTCCACTCTGGAGGCTTTGTCCCTCTCCTGTAAAATAGCAAAAGTAATAATAACACCTTCAAGTGTCTCGTTCAGTTCCTGGAGCTCCGGAAGCTCTCCATATTTGTGGTGCAAAAATGTTCAATAACAAAGCTACAATTCTTAGAAAGTCAGTTTTTACTGAGCTTAAAATTAGCCTTCACACTTGAATTGCAAATTGGTCTCTAATTAATGCCCTTCAGGGCAAGATCTGTGTTTAACCTGACTTAATGCCTAGACAGAGATAGCAAAACCTTTTCAGCTAAGAGATGAAACACCGAGGGCCTACTGTGTGCTAGCGCCCCACCTGGTCAGGCTGGTGGTTCCAGAACTCACAGTGGGGCTATGTGCATGTTGCCAACTCGGCACTAACCCCAACTCTTCACCCCTGCCCCGCCTCCGGGGCGCCTCAGAACTGGTTTGCTGCAGGCGCCAAGCGTGGGACCCATATATTCACCCATCTCTTGTCACCCATCGGGGTCTGGCCCACCCTGGACCACGCACTGTTCCCGGCACTGGCGTGGCGCAGCCCATCTTGGTCTTCACCGGGAAGTCCCCCAAGCCTACCTGGAGAAAGAGGACCCCACTTTCTCCAAAGGAAAAAATGAGGCAGCGCCTGGGTAAGCAACTCCATGTCCCCTGGGCCCACCTCGACCCTTCCCTGAGCCCCATTCCTCCCAGTGCCCACGACCTCCTTCGCTGGACGTCGCCTCCAGCGCGTGCCGGAATCGGCAGCGCCCACCCGCGGTCCCGGCCCCCGCGCGCGGCGCAGGTGAGGGCGGGGCTG
>NW_007097662.1:332943-333370 GCF_000164805.1 Carlito syrichta
CGCCGAGCGGCCGGCTGGCAAACCCTCGCCCCGCCCACTCCCGGCCCGGCGCGCCGGCTCCCGCCTCCTACCCGCGGCGCCCGCTCCCGCCTCCCTCCCTTTCCGCTGCCGAGGCGGCGGGAGCCGAGCCTGAGCGGACCGAGCCGCGGCCGCAGCCAGGCGGCAGACGCTGAGGCGGCGGAGGCGGCGGCGCGGGCCCGGCGGTCGGTCAGGCGGCGGCGGCGATGCGGCGGCCCCGCTGAGCCCGCCCGCTCCTGGCGCCGGGGGCCGACTGCGCAAGGCGGCCCGGGACGGGCAACATCATGCGGAGCGGCGAGGAGCTGGACGGCTTCGAGGGCGAGGCCTCGAGCACCTCCATGATCTCGGGCGCCAGCAGTCCGTACCAGCCCACCACCGAGCCGGTGAGCCAGCGCCGCGGGCTGGCCGG
>NW_007097662.1:333518-355497 GCF_000164805.1 Carlito syrichta
CGGGAGGGCGGCCTAGCGGCGCGCCTTCTCTCCCCGCCCCCGCCGCGGGGGCTCAGGCCCGGCGGCCTTCGCGGGGGACCAGCTTCCTGGGGCCAGACCCCCGCTCCTCGCTCTCCTCCCTCGCGGGGTTCCCGGGCTGCTCTCGGCTGGAGCCAGCCCTCCCCAGCCTGGCAGCCTCAGGTGTGCACTTCCTACCTGAACACCTGCCCTCGGGCCTACCTGTGCGCTCCCGCCGTTGCCCTCGGGAATCTGTTTCTTTACTGGGTTAGGTGGCGCGGAGCCCGGCGCTGGGAGTCATGCCGTCTCCTGGGTAGAATGGTCTTAGCAACTTGTGGCTGGTTTTCGGGGCCCGACAACCTCCAGACGGTCCTTGTCTGTTTCTGTCTCCAGAGACTGGAGTCTGTGGTTTGGTTCCTCCCTGGCGCCTAGCAGGGTGCCGGGCATTTGGTAGACGCTCAATAAATGTTTGTTGAATGGAAGTATGTCACCCAGATGCAGTGGGAGAGCCCTGATCGGCCCACAAAGTCTCCAGTTTGCACTGCAGAAGTTTGAGTCCTTTTAATTAACCCAGAAGGCAGAATCGGCATCCCGGAATCTACAGCTCCAGCACGGTGGCTGGCATTGCCCCTTTGGTACCCAGAGTTAAATCACTCTGGGAGGGCAGCCAGTTTTGGAGGTAACAGAAACAGAGAACTTTCTGTTGGGCTTGTCTATAGTAGAGTTCATTTCTCAGGGTCCTTAGTTTTTAGCTTACAGGGTGCTCAGGGCCGGGGCCTGTCCGCTCTGTTCACGTTTTGTGATTTTGAAACAGGCATCTCCAGGCAGTTTCTTAGCTCTGTTGTAGACAGGGCATGCTCCAGTTCAGACAAACCTGTGCGCTCCCCACATTCCCTGTCACAGTGTCACAGGTAGGCCTTCCTCAGAGGCCGGGCCTCAAAACTTCATAGACTTCGCTTCTCCAGAAATCTATTTCTTCAAGCCATTTGCTTGAAGTTGCAATGTATGTGCGTTTTGTTTCTTGAAGCATTGGCCTTCTTATTCTTACTTGAGTGCATAAACGTTCCTTGGGAATAATATAATTTGTCGACACCTTTTAAGTAAAGGTCCTTGTGTTTGTAGATTGCAGAATCATACACTGTTTTCTCTCTCTCCTGGATGCAGGGCTTGTTCAGAAAGTGTTTTTGAAGGTCTTTAAGGAAAGACAAATGGATCAAGTAATCTGTCTGTAGAATTTTAAACTGACTTTAACCAGTTGATTGGAAGGTTCTCAAGAATATATTGATTTCATAGTTAGACATCGCTGTTAGCAAACAAAATGTAGGAGAGGTGAGGGGAGGTGAGCAATTGCCTTTTAAAAGAGGCAGCTAGCTGGTGTTTGAGTACAGTACCGATAATTAGAACTGAATAAGAAAAGAGTTGGGCCTGGTTAAGTACTTTGTTTTGTTTATTCTGTGAGCTTTTATTTTTTTATTTTAATTTTAATTTTATTTTGGGCGGGATTACGGCTGAGCCACTGGGCTTATTTTTATTTTTTATTTTTATTTTTGAGTTGGAGTCTCACTCTGTCGCCCAGACTGGAGTGGCTGGGCTCCAGCGATCCTTCCGCCTCAGCCTTCCCAGTAGCCGGAATTACAGGCATGTGGTACCACACCTGGCTGATTTTTGATATATTGTAAAGATGAGGTCTCGCCAAGTTGCCCAGGCGGGTCTCGAACCTGCGGGCTCAGGCAATCCACTCACCTCAGCCTCCTAAAGCGTGGGATTACAGGCTGAGCCCGGCCTACTCTGTGAGCTTTTAAAAGTAGAACTTGCTACTCAAAGGATCTAGTAAAAGAATTAAAGTCCAGTAGTGTGTACAGAGTGTTAGTTATTACTTCATTGCTGGGATTTTGTCACTTAAGGCCAGGGATGGAAGTCAGTGGTATTTATCATTATCTTTTGGTAAGATGCCGTTTAGTTGTAGAGCTTTACTTTTCATGTGGAATAACTTTTGGGTGCAACCCCTAAAATCTTGCTTAATTCTGCCATTTGTTTAATCTCTAGAATTTAAACGGTGAGAGGTTATGTGTGAGTGAGTGAAGCAAAGGGACCTGCTTAAAGAGAATGGCAACTTGAAACAGTCTCTGTGTACTTGGCTTCTCAGCCTTGATAAAAATCCATATTTTTAGGGGAAAGAATCCCCCACAAAACCCCAAGAAATTGGATTCTAAATTTAAACTGGAAAAAACAAACAAGTCATTACAAAGATAGTTTTAAGATGTTACAAAACTCAGAATCCCATCAAGAAATATGAGTTCTGTGGTTTTTTGAGAAAAATTTGACTTTTAAAAATTTTAGGTTTTATGGACATTTTTGGTGGTATGTGGCCTAATGCAACCTGTATTTCCTTGCTAGGTTTGGTTTATAGGCCAGAAGCATTGCCATCACCTGAGAGCTTAGTATTAGAAATGCAGACTCTAGTCCAGGTATGGTGGCTTATGTCTGTAATTCCAGCATTTTGGGAGGCCAAGGAGGGAAGATCGCTTGAGGCCAGGACTTGTAGACCAGCCTGGACAGGTCTCTACAAAGAAGGAAATGTGGAATCAGTGGCCTCTCCCCAGACCTTCTGTATTATTTACATTTTAACAAGATTGCCCAAGTGATCTGCATACACATTAAAGTTTGAGACTTACCTTTCTATATCATTTTAGTGTTAAAAAACCTTGCACAGGTACTAGCAATCAGTTCTCAATAGTCATCCTTAAGGCAGACATTTTTCTGTAAAATGAACCTATACCTCCATCAAAGGATTAAGAGATTGAAGTAATACGTAAAAAGTAGTACCTGCCTTATTAGGCATCTAATTTTTTTTTTTTTTGAGTTGGAGTCTCACTCTGTCACCCACACTGGAGTGCAGTCGCCGATCCCGGCCACCGCAGCCTCGACCTGCTGGGCTCCAGTGATCCTTCTGCCTCAGCCTTCCAAGTAGCCGGAATTACAGGCATGCGCTACCACGCCCGGCTGATTTTTTGATTTATTGTAGAGATGAGGTCTCGCTGCCCAGGCGGGTCTCGAACCCGCGGGCTCAGGCAACCCACTCACCTCAGCCTCCCAAAGGCACGGGATTACAGGCTGAGCCACCGAGCCCGGCTAGGCATCTAATTAATGTATAATAAATGTTAGCTATTATTGTTGCTAATTGATATTTAATATTTCCTGTCTCTGGAGAAACTTTGTGACAAAATTACCAAAAAATCATAATTATTTATTTGAATTAAAGATAGTTTACTTATGATTTAAGTTAAATTGATATTTTAAATGGAATGCTATTTGATAGTAAAGCTAATCTGAAATATTATGAAAATTAATCAGTTGCATAGATTATATCTTTTCTTTCCTTCTTTTTTTTTTGAGTTAGAATCTCACTTTGTTGCCCAGGCTGGAGTGCAGTGGCATGCTTACAGGCACCGCAGCCTTGACCTGCTGGGCTCAGGTAATCCTTTCACTTCAGCCTTCTAAGTAGCTGGAACTACAGACACGTGCCATCATGCTTGGCTAATTTTTCTTGATTTATTGTAGAGATGAGGTCTCACGAAGTTGCCCAGGTTGGTATGGAACCTGTGGACTCAGACGGTCTTCTCACCTCAGCCTCCCAAAGTGCTGGGATTATAGGTGTGAGCCATCACGCCCAGCCGATCATATCTTTTCCAAATAAAACTCGTAACTATCTTTTAATTGGGGAGATATTGTCTCTTATGGTTACATCAAACAATAAATATGCACTTTTTATGGGAAAAGAGTTGGTTTTAACAACTGATTTAAATTACCTTCTTCCTCCTTATGAATGTAAATTTTGTGAGAGCTTATTGGTTTTTAGCTCCCAGACACCATATAATGAAATCGCTAATGTGGGCCTTTTGCTTTTGCTTATTGTTAATTTTTTAAAAAATTAACTTGATTGAAAGAAGAGTTTTGCCCTTGGGATGAGAGTGGTGGTGGGCATACTATCATATATACCGTGATATAGGAACAGGCCCTGGATTGGACAAGATTTTTTGAAAAATAACAGTAGGCATCACTTAGTGAATACTTACTCTACTGTTGACATCACTATTTTTGGATGAGGAAATTGAGGCGCAGAGAGTTGTGAATTGTGGAGCTGGGATTTGAACCCAGGCATTCTGGTTTCAGAGTTGCTCTTTACTGCCTCTGAACACATCGATTTAATATTTCTGTAATAGCCTTGTATCCTTATGGGTGAGTTTTTTCAGTGCTGACAAAGTAGACTTACAAGGGTTGTGAATTTTCAGTGAGAAATATGCTTCCTAGGTGTGCTGTGCTGGACTCCACATTTCCCTGAAAAGGGGGTAGGCCTTCTCAAAGGCATTTCAGTTTCCAAAAGACCACTGAGGGACCTCTTGTTGTTTTAGATCCCTTTCTTTAGCTCTTCCCATGCCCAGTTGGCCTTCTGACAACGTGTTTGTCTAGCACTTTTTATAACAAAAGATGGGTAATAGGAAATATTTAAATTAAAAATTTAGCTCTGCTGATCTTGACATCTCTTAACTCCATCAAATCCAGCTTCCTTAGTAGTAGAATGTGTGTGGTAATGACTATTTGAGCATTTTTGAAATTGTAAGAATTAAGAGGTTAATGTTTGATAGGTGTTTTTTGTTGTTGTTGTTTTTGAGTTGGAGTCTCACTCTGTCGCCCAGTCTGGAGTGCAGTGGCATGCTCATGGCCACAGCAGCTTTGATCTGCTGGACTCAGGCGATCCTTCTACCTCAGCCTTTCAGGTAGCTGGAACCACAGGCGTGTGCCATCATGCCTGGCTCATTTTTTAATTTATTGTAGAGACGAGGTCTCACCAAGTTGCCCAGGCTGGTTTTGAACCCCTGGACCCAGGCAATCCTCTCGCCTCCACCTCCCAAAGTGCTGGGATTACAGGTGTGAGCCACCGCATCCTGCTAGGTGGGGTTTTTTTTGGGGTTTTTTTTTAGGTAACTCAAAGACAAACTTGAGTATTTGCATTTCATAGTTGGGTAATAATATATCACTTATTTGATGGAAACTGTTAGCTTTTCATGTCAAGCCAGTCAACACAGTCCCTGGCTGGTTACTGCTTTCTGGAGGATGTGCTGGGGTGGGGGGAGTAAAAAACTGGATTTTTACTTAAATCCAGTGGGAAAATAAAATATAGAAACCATGCCTAATATTAAAATAGCCACATTTACAAAGCTGCAGCCTTGATAAACGACTGACTGGAGACACAGCACTGAGCTTATCAGTCCCAGATCCCCTCCACTGTGTTGGAGAGATTGGTTCAAAGGAGTTTAGTTGAGTAGGACTTCCCTGATTCTCAGAAGCTGATCAGATGACTAGACAAACACAAAATCACCCTCGGCAAACCATGCAGGGCTCTGTGTTTTGTTTACTATTGAAGATTCTTTTGTACTCCTGGCTCCCCTCTATTCCTGAAGATATGCATGCATATGATGATAGATGAAGTAGTGACTTTCTCAGAGTCTCAAATTTACTATCTTGTGGCTCCTTGTAAAACAGTCCCATTTTCCCTTAAGAAGATTGTAATCTACAGGAGTTGTCTTCCTGATCAAGAACTTGTAATCAAATTCTAGCAGAAAAGCAAAGTTATAATTACTCTTAAGTTTTTATGATGATTAAAAATTATCATCCAAGGCTCAAAATAGGGTGTTCAGCACACATCTATTTTACAAAACCAGATAAAGACAGTTCAAGAAAAGGATACGACATGCAGACCAATATTCCTCATGAACATAGACACAAAAATCCTCAACAAAATATTGTACTAGGAAATAAAATCCAGCAATATGTAGAAAGAATACTACCAACAAACCAGGACCAAAAGGTACAGTTTCCAAAAGTAAACAGAGGTATACCACATTAACAACTTAAAGGAAAGAAAAACACATGATTATATCAACTGATGCAGAAAAAACATTTGACAGAATTCAACACTTTTTCATAATAAATACTGTCAGCAAACTTGGAAGAGAAGGGAACTTCCTTAAGCTGAAAAAGGGCATCTACAAAAAATCTACACATGCTGGGCTCGGTGGCTCAGCCTGTAATCCCGCGCCTTGGGAGGCTGAGGTGTGTGGATTGCCTGAACCCGTGGGTTCGAGACCCGCCTGGGCAACTTGGTGAGACCTCATCTCTACAATAAATCAAAAAATTAGCTGGGTGTAGTAGCGTGCGCCTGTAGTTCCAGCTACTGGAAGGCTGAGGTGGAAGGATCGCCGGAGCCCAGCAGGTCGAGGCTGCGGTGGCCAGGAGCGGCCACTGCACTCCAGTGTGGGTGACAGAGTGAGACTCCAACTCAAAAAAAAAAAAAAAAAAACTATACCTAAAACCATATTTTTTGGGGGGGGAAATAAATGCTTGATGAAGGATGGAAAGAAATAAAACCGTCTCTATCGGGGGGGAGGGATAAATGCTTGATGAGAGCGGAAAGAAAGAAATAAAACTCTCTATTTGCAGATGGCATGGTTATGTACGTAGATAATCCCATGGGAATGTATGAAAAAGCTCCTAGAACTAACAAGTGAGTTAGCAGAGTTGCAGAATACAAGGTCAACACACAAAAATCAATTGTATTTTTATCTTAGCAATAAATCATCGGAAATTGAGATAAAAATATCAGTTACAATAGCTCTGAAAAGAATGAAATTCTTAGATATATTAATAAATCTAACAAAACATGTACAGGATCTGCATTCAAAACTACAAAACACTGAAGAAATCAATGACGACCTAAATAAAGTGGACAGACATTATATGTTCATGGATTGGAAAACTCGGTATAGTTAATATAAATTCTCCACAAATGATCTATAGGTTTAACACAATCCCCAAATCCCAGCAAGATTTTTTTGTGGATAGAGATGAACTAATGCTAAAATTTATATGGAAAGTAAAGTTAGACAGGCAAAGGGATGTAATAGATGATGGAAGTATGTTCCTGGGAGAAGGAACAACAGGACATGAAGTCACCCTTGTTTAGGTAGGTAGGTAGGTGAGGGGGAAGGGGAGAACGGGGAGATTGTGTGTGTGTATTTGGAGTCCATTTCTGAGAGTATGGACTTAATGTCTCTTATCAGCCATGAGACTTTTGGCAAGGTGCTTGTTCATTTCAGGCCACAAGCTGATCTTCTTGTTTGTACGTTGGGGATTATGATATTACCTATGCCAGTGAGTCTGCCATGCTCACTGGCTCAGTGTCTCCTGAGCCACCTGTTGGTGGTTGCTTTGGTCTGAATGTTTGTGTTCCCCCAAAATCTGTATATTGGGACCTAATACCCAATGTGACAGTATCAAGAGGCAGGAACTTTTGTGAAGTTACTGACTCTACCTTAGTATAGATTAACCTTAAAACTATAGTATAAATTAGCCTTAAAGCTAATATACTGACTGCAGTCTTTAACCTTTTGCTACTTTGCTTACTTTGTCATTTGGAGGCCCTTGAAGAGAATGGTTTAGCTAATATAGACCACTTGGACAAACTTGTTTAACATTTTTTTCAACACATGTTCCTGTAAAAAGGATGGAATGGGTGTTCCCTTTGAAAGAGGTGAAAGGGAGTGTCCTTGCCCCTTCTGCTATGTGAGGACACATAGGAAGTGCCATCTGTGAGGAATAGGCCCTCACTCAGATACCAGATCTGCTGGCACCTTGATCTTGGATTTGGATCTTCTATTTATAAATTACCCTGTCTGAGGTATTTTATTGTAGCAGCCTGAACAGACAGTGATTTATAATAGTCTGAAAGGATACAGTGTGGGGGACTGGGTGACTGAGGGTGGGAGTGGCAGGGAGACATTTTTCACTAACTCTTTATGCCTTTTGAATTTTATACCACTTGCAAGTTCCTTCTATTCAAAAATTGCTAAAATGTTAACTGTTACTAGCTCTACCTTAGTATAGGTTAGCTTTAAAAGTAATATACTGACTGCAGTCTTTAATTAATCATTTACTGCTTTCCTTACTTTATAATTTGGAAACCCTTGGGGAGAATGATTTAGATAATACAGACCCTTTGAACAAACTTGAAGGTTAAAATTTTTTTTTTTTGAGTTGGAGTCTCATTCTGTCACCCAGACTGGAGTGCAGTGGCTGCTCCTGGCCTCCGCAGCCTCGACCTACTGGGCTCCGGCGATCCTTCCACCTTAGCCTTCCAAGTAGCTGGAACTACAGGCGCGCGCTACCCCGCCCGGCTGATTTTTGATTTATTGTCGAGATGAGGTCTTGCCAAGTTGCCCAGGCGGGTCTCAAACCCACAGGCTCAGGCAATCCACTCACCTTAGCCTCCCAAAGCGCTGGGATTACAGGCTGAGCCACCAAGCCTGGCTAGCTTAAAATGTTTTTCAATATGTTTTCTTGTAAAAAGCATTTTATGTAATAGTGGATACTTAACAAATTTGTTGTTACTAATGAGAAACTTTTTTATTTGAAGGGAATTTACCCCTGTTTTATTTATTAGTGAAAATGTTGTAACATTACAGAAAATTAGAAAAAAAATCATCTTAGTATGACAGATTCAAATGAAAAAGAACTTAGAAATTTTTTTCTTTCCAAAGGCTTTGTAAGATCCCCTGTGGCAAAGTTTGGTGATTATGGTTGCCAATTTTTTGCTGTTGGGAAGACTATCAGTAAATGTCCTCATGAATGTAGCCTGGATTCTTCTTTTGAATTATTATTTTTAATTAAATTTCAAGGAGTGTTTTTACTACATCAGAGTATAGTACCATCACATTTCTGAACATAAAAAAACCCCCCAACAAACCAGACTTGGTTAATATTTTCAACAGTTTATGCCAGTTCTTCAGTGTGTTTACCTGCAAATACAGAGGACTGGGAAATGTGTTCCTCCTGGGCCACAGAATTAAATTAATTCTTTCTTGACAGCTCTGGAGGAACTTTGTTCTTAATTAGAAAGTGGTAAGAACCTTTTCCAGGTTATGCCCAGAGGATATTTAGAGGCAAGGACAGGGCTTGTGTGTGTGTTGCCAAGTCCAGGAGGCTTCTCTCTTTTGACAGAATGAATGCCTACCTGGCATTCCAGCTTCGTAGTGCTGGATATACCTGAATTGCACCACATGTGTGGTCCTTCCCATTAAGGACTGAGATGTATGGATGGATGCTTGTGTTGATTTTTTTTTTTTCCCCCACAGTGGTCCTCCCTGAGCTATTGAAATAACCTGGAAATACTAGCATGGGGCTTTCAGTCCACAGCTGACTTCAACCTAAAGCTACCATCACTGCCTGTTGTATCCTTATTCCTGGAAGTAGCCACAAATCCTTTTGTAGGGTGTCAGATTTCTTGGGAAAATAAAGTTATTTATTAGAGAATAGAGCAGAAGACCCTTGAGTGTGATCACAGATAATTTTCCTGGAGAGTCCCAATTTCTTGTGCTGTGTCATCAGACCACATATAAGTATATATCCTAAGTTTTAATTATTCTAAGTTGTTTTTGTGGTGGGGTCTCAGTCTGTCACCCAGGCTGGAGTGCAGTGGCATGATCATGGCTCACTGCAGCCTCGACCTGCTGGGCTCAGGTTATCCTTCTGCTTCAGTCTCTCAAGTAGCTAGAATTACAGGTGGGTTCCACTATGCCTGGCTAATTTTTAAATTTTTTGTGGAGAGGAGGTCTCACTATGTTTTTTAGGCTGGTCTCAAACTTCTAGGCTGGTCTCAAACTTCTAAGCTCAAGCAGTCCTCCAGGCTAGGCCTCCTAAAGTGCTGGGAATATAGGTGTGAGCCACTGCACCTGGCCCCAAGTTTTATTTTTTATTTTTATTTTGAGTCTCACTCTGCTGCCCAGGCTGGAGTGCAGTGGCATGCTCATAGCCACCACAATGTCGACCATGAGGCTCCGACGATCCTTCCACCTCAGCCTTCCAAGGAGCCAGAACTACGGGTGCATGCTACCGGCTAATTTTTGATTTATGGTAGAGATGAGGTCTCATCAAGTTTCCTGGGCTGGTCTCAAACCCATGGCCTCCCAAAGTGCTGAGATTACAGGCTGAGCCACTGAGCCCAGCTGACCCTAGGTTTTAAATAATTGTTTTACTTTAAATTATGAAATATTCCAAGCATTGAAATTATGGTGATTCATATAACAAATAACTATGTACTCTTGTACTGATATTTTAGTTTGGAAAATAAGATGATTCCTGTGTATGCAAGAGGTGGGACTTCAGAGGATCAGGAAGGAGGAAGGCTAGACTGGAAGAGGTGCACCCCTGCTTAGGGCGGTGGCCTCAGAGTCTCAGTAGCAAATTTAAACTTTGAACTCAGACAGTGGTCCGGGGCTTAAGAGCAGGGCTGCAGCAGGCTGAAGAGGGGACAGATGATTTGAAGGGTACAAAATTCAAAAAGTGACACTTCCTTGGGAAGGTGATTTTTTGCTTGTGTTTGGAAACTATCCCATTTTTAAGCAATTTAACTTCTTGCTTGGGGAGGATTTTTCTGTGAATAATTCTTATTTAAAAGGGGGCTCAGCTTTCATTCCAGTGACTCTCTTCTCTTTCTGTTAAAATTATGAAGTGTATCATGGGTTTTCAGAGTGTAGTCCCCTGGGATCTCTAGAGTTTATTAAGGTAGTAATGGGGGATCAAGAGTCAGAATGAGAGACTGGGTACTAATTATATTTCAAAAAGTCTAATGTATACCACATTAGATAATGAGACTTCCTAACTTTGACTGGAATTTTGTTTTTGTTTTTGAGTCAGAGTCTCACTGTCACCCAGGCTGGAGTGCAGTGGCATGCTCACAGCCACTGCAGCCTCGACCTGTTGGGCTGAGGTGATCCTTCCACCTCAGCCTTCCAAGTGGCTGGAATTACAGGCATGCGCCACCACGCCTGGCTATGGAATTTTATAGTACAGATTATTTCATGTTGATCAGAAGCTTTGAGTAATTTTTTTTTTTTTTTTTTTTGAGTCAAAGTCTTACTCTGTCATCCCGGCTGGAGTACAGCCTTGACTTCCTGGGCTCAAGTGATCCTTCCACCTTAGCCTCCCAAGTAGCTGGGACTACAGACGCGTGCCACCATACCCGACTGATTTTTTTATTTTTTTTATTTTTGTAGAGATTGGGTCTCAGTGTGTTGCCCATCGCTTGATCCTCCTGCCTCAACCTCCCAAAGTGCTGGAATTACAGGGATAAGCCACCATGTTCAGCTGATTAACATTATGATTAACATATTTCTGCGTCAACTTTTGTACTTGGGGGTTATTCTACTATCCTTTACCCCCTTCCCAAGAAAAAGCCCACTTGGTGCTGTTCTTTAGGTTCCTGCTCAAGAGACCTTCCCTGACCAACCTATCTAAAACAGGACCCTCTCCCAGCCTCACTCTGATTTATTGTTTATCCACTCACCCTGCTATATTCTATGTAGCATTTACCACCTGACTAGAATGTCAACTCCCATGAGAGCAGAGACTTTGTTTTCTTTTTTTTTTTGAGTTGGGATCTCACTCTGTTACCCAGGCTGGAGTATAGTGTCATGATCATGGCTCACTGCAACTTAACCTCTTGGGTTCAGATGATCCTCCTAACTCAGCCTCCTGAGTAGCTGTGTTTACTGGCACACAGTACCACATCCAGCTAATTTTTTTATTTTTTGTGGGGATGAGGTCTTGACGTGTTGCCTAGGCTGGTCTCGAACTCCTGGGTTTAAGCAATCCTCTAGCCTTGATCTCCCAAATTGCTGAAATAATAGGCGTGAGCCACCATGCCCATCAAAGACTGTGTTCAAGGTCCCTACTGTTTCCTCTGTGTCTAAAGTGGCACATAATAAGGTGCTAAGTAAACAGTGGACTATACATATTTGTTTAATAAAATACATAAAAAATGATGAATTATTACTTTTAACATAGTTTGTAAGGTCAGGCTTTTAGAAAACATGGAATCCATAGGGAAAAATAGTATATATATTTATGAATAAACTACTAGACTCTGTTCTAAGAGGAGATATTGGGGAGAAAGTGTGGAAAGTAAATGCCATTGTAATTACTTTTTCTTTTTTTAACTTAAAGTTTTAAGAGAATCCACTGCTACTAGGAAACAGAAGCTTTTGCTTAGGAGACAGATTTTTGTAAAAGTTGGGGAAACCATAACAGTCTTTGCCAAGTTTACTGCTAGAAAAGTGTAAAATGAAAGCCAGGGATTCCGTAATTTTTATTGAAGTAATTTTTATTGAAACTTTCTTATTAACATGTTCAGAGAGAGAGAGAGAAAGAGAGAGGCTCATATTTATCAAGCTAATATCTTTTGAGAGCCTGTAGAGTGAGGAGACACTTCACATGTAAAGAAAAAGTCCCAACTGGGGTGAGGGTGAGGGTCCTAGAGGTTGTTTTTATAAAGCTTTCTGATTAAAATAAAAGAACAGAAGTTCCATGGGGCCTAAAAAGGGAGGCTGGCAGTCTTTAGTGAAGGCTAGAGAGGACTGTAGGGAATACTGTAATCCAGAATTTTGTTGCTGAGAAATTCAAATGAATGGTTAAATTTGGGAATTAAAAGAGTTAATAAACACTTAAACTGTTCAGAGTTTAATTGATTGTGGATAGATTCTTTATTGCCACTATGATTTGGTGACTGGCGCAGTGGAAGCCTTCATTTTTGTGGTTTCCCATTTACTCCAGCATAGCTATGAAAAACAGTTTAAAGCTAAAAGATTTTTGTTCCAAGGTGGGTGTGGGGAACAGGAACAATGGCTCTTCCAGTGGTAGTTGCTTCTTTAGCTAGTCTGCTTTCCCTCACCCATTTTCAGGCCAAAACCTGAATGTGTAAAATTTGAGATTAAGAACTGACTAAATAACTTGGGAGTTAGATTACGATCCATAACTAGATGTTGGTAAAAATTGTAACATATCCTCCCCTTTTAAAAAATCCATACTTTATATTTATTTGAGTGCCTAGACTGTGCCAGGTATCGTTAGACATAACATAAATAGGACAAAAATCCCTGCCTCCAAGGAACTCCCAGACCTCTTAGGGGTGAGAGTTTAGGGTGGGGTAGACAAAAGTACACAAACTGTTGGACCACCTGAACCTAGTGCTCTCATGGAAGCCTGAGCACGGTGGGCTTGGAAGGAAGCACTGGTGACCGTGTGGGAAAGGGACACATTGATGTCAGATGTTGAATGGCCAGTGCCTGGAATAAGGTGTGGTGTGTCTGGTGGCGAAGGAATATCCCAGGTGTGAGGATTCAAGCCCAGGGAGGGATGGTAAGAGATGAGGCAGGTATGATTCACTAGGCAAAGGTATAGAAGGGCGGAACAAATGGCTAGACAAATGGGGAGGGATGAGGGGATCCAGCCACTCAAAATGTGGCTGGTATGAATTGAGATGTGCACAAGGTATAAAATACATGCTGGATTTTGAAGATTTAGCAGGAAAAGAATGTAAAATATCTCATTAATTTTTTATGTTGATTACATATTGGAATGACAACATTTCGGTTATGTTGAGTTACATATTTTATTCAAATTAATTCCACCTGTTTCTTTTTACTTTGTAAAATATGGCTATTCAAACATTTTCAGTTTCATGTGTGGCTCACATATTTCTGTTGGATAGTGCTGGGTTATAGGATTTGAGAAATGGCTCTGAGGAGGCTGAGATCATGGCAGCAGAGCCTTCTTGTGAGCCTTTAAGTACATGGGGTGAGAAAAGAAGGCTCAGCTGGTCTTTTGGCAGTAGGACATGACAAATGGGAGAGAGTTAAGAGGTGGCATTTATGTTTTGTTATGTTTCTTATTTTTATTTTATATGTTACATTAATTTCTCCATCAAAAAATATTAAAGCCACCACTTAGTGAGCATTACTATGTGCCAGACTGCTAAATGTTTTACATGTGTTACCTCATTTAGTGCTTATGGTTACCTCATAAGGCAGATATTATTATTTTTTTTTGAGTTGGAGTCTCGCTCTGTTGTCCAGGCTAGAGTGCGGTGGTATGCTCACAGCCACTACAACCTCAACCTGCTGGGCTCAGGTGATCCTTCCGCCTCAGCCTTCCA
The DNA here is from genome assembly GCF_000164805.1 of Carlito syrichta. Classification (NCBI taxonomy): domain Eukaryota; kingdom Metazoa; phylum Chordata; class Mammalia; order Primates; family Tarsiidae; genus Carlito; species Carlito syrichta. The sequence continues at coordinate 347,563 of NW_007097662.1, forward strand.
AGTATCTGGAACTACAGGTGTGTACTACCACGTCCTATTTTTATTTTTATGTTATTTATTGTAGAGACGAGGTCTCATCAAGTTGCCCAGGCTGGTCTCGAACCCCTGAGCTCAGGCAATCCTCTTGCCTCAGCCTCCCAAAATGCTGGAATTACAGGCTTGAGCCACTGTGCCCAGCAGGTACTATCTTTTTGTTTTTGTTTTTTTTTTTTTGAGTAGGAGTCTCGTTCTGTCACCCAGGCTGGAGTGCAGTGGCATGCTCACGGCCACTGCAGCCTTGACCAGCTGGGCTCAGGCAATCCTTCCACCTCAGCCTTTTGAGTAGCTAGAAACACAGGTACATGCCACCACACCCAACTAATTTTTTTATTTATTGTAGAGACAAGGTCTCACCAAGTTGCCCAGGCTGGTCTCGAAGCCCTGGACTAAGGGAATCCTCTTGCCTCCGCCTCCCAAAGTGCTAGGATCACAGGCATGAGGCACTGCTCCTGGCCAGATACTATTAGTGTTGTCTATTTTACAGATGAGGAAACAGGTCTATTGGGGTCAACAACTCACTGCAGTGGGAAGCTATGCAGTCTGTCTTCAGAGGTTATATTCGGAACCCCTGTGTTAACTTGTTTCTGCAATTATTAGGGAGATTATGAGCATTGCTCACTGATTTGTCCCTTTCTGTTTCTTCCTCTGCTGACACTGTTCTTGGTGGGTCTGCCAGTCTTAAGAGAGGCCTACTTGTTTAATATATGGGTCACATCTCTCAGAGTCAGGAGAGATGGGAGGCCCCCCAGCTTTCTGTCCTTGGATTGATTGTCAGTGAAATTTAAGAATTGCTGAGATTGAAGCCAATAAAAGTCATGAGGAAGCTGAAGATCATGTTTTCTGGTGGAGAAGGGATAGAGAGATAAAAATTGAGACTTGATTATCCTTCTGTTTGCCAGCAGACATCAAAGTTTGGGGGTTGGAAGAAATATTGATCTGTAATCTTATTGTCACTTCTTAGAGCAGCTAATACAGAGTGTTGACACCTTTTTGGATTTTAACTTGTTTATAGGTATTAAGGGATTTTTTTAAAGACAAAATAATTGTGAGCCAAGTGCGGTGGCTAACGTATGTAATCCCAGTACTTTGGGAGGCAGAGGCGAGAGGATTACCTGAGTCCAGGGGTTCGAGACCAGCCTAGGGAACTTGGCGAGACCTCATCTCTACAATAAATCAAAAAAAACTAGCCAGACGTGGTGGTGTGCACCTGTGGTTCCTGCTACTTGGAAGACTGAGGCGAAGGAACACCTGAGACCAACAGGTCAAAGCTATGGTGACTGAGTATGCCACTGCATTTTAACCTTGGACGACAGTGAGCCCAGCAGGTTGAGGCTGCGGTGGCCGGAAGCGGCCACTGCACTCCAGTCTGGGCGACAGAGTGAGACTCTAACTCAAAAAAAAAAAGATAAAAATTGTGACTCATACAAATATAAAATATTAATTAATGAGGGAACCAGTAAGATGTCAGTTTGCTCAAAGGAAAATTCAAAAAGCAGACTTATCACGTGCGCACAGACACACACACACACACGCACACGCACACGCACATATTCCATGGAATGAATTTTAAATAGATGCAACTCTGACTTGTAGGGGAATCAATTGTCTGTCTACCAGACAGAATTGATTTGCCTGTTTATAGACAAGGGTCATTTGTATTGCTGTCAGTTATATACAACTTAACAGAGTTATAAAATAGCTTAAAGACAATGAAAGGTGCAAATTCTGTAGTATCAGATAACTTGGAAAGTTATGTTTTAATGAGGCCTGGTTTTTCCTTGAAGATGCTTGATAATCTTTAGTTCATTTCAGAATTATTCACAATTAATTTTGAGATGGGGTCTATATGGGGAAAAGGGCTGCGTGGGCTGAATTTTTATCCCAGCCATCATGTTGGAACTTACTGATTTCATCTGTCCCTTTCCCTCTCCTCTGTTCCTCCATCCTGAAAGGGGATTCCTATGCATCTGTGTTGCTGGAGGAGCATTTTTTATGGCTTCCTGCTCCCCACTCTAGATTTCTGTGTTGTTTTTCTTGTTTTTCCCTGGGTAAAACTTTTCTCACAAAAATAGATGTCGATCACCTACCTTAAGACCATGCCGTTAAGGCCTCAGCCTGGCCTTTAAGCACCTGAGTCAGGCAGAATGTTTAGTAATGTGAAGACTGATAAGAAGATTACCTGCCACCATAGAGTTGGTGCTGTTGCCCGCACAGAGCCTGGCCATGAGAAGTTGTTATTGTTAAAATGCCCACAGCCCTCTTCTTATCTAGCCAGGTTCTGGCTCAGTCACTTTCCAAAACATTCAAGTTTTCGCCACATAAATCTGCCAGCCTCAGCCTGGCTGGAAGCACCGTGTTCCCTCATGGTAACATGCGACTGCTGTAGCCCTTTGCTCAGTCTGGAGGAGATACCCAAAAAGTGAGTAGGCTGGGTGAGTTAGGGCCCTATGTCCCTTTTCCCTACCTCTATTCCCCTACCTCTCTTCCTGCTGGTCCTGCCATACCCTCCGTCATTGGTCTTTCTTTGCTGTGATTGATGTCTTGTGATGAAGCACTAGCTTCATTATAAACTAGCTTATGTCATACGGTATATGTTCCTTACTCTCTGGACACTGGCTTTTCTGAACAGATTTGGATAGTGAGGAATATTATGTTCTGTTGTAATAAGTTTATAAATATCACCACCTAGTTTTCTTCTGTTTGGTACTCACAGTGGTGAACTCTTGGCTGCTTGGTAAGCAATTGCCAGTTCAGTTTGATGGTGTTGGTGAGTTTGGAAAAAGTCTCAAATCCAGGAAGAAAATAAAACAGACTGGGTGCTGTGACTTATGCCTGTGATCCCAACACTTTGAGAGGCTGGGGCAGGAGAATTGCTTGAGCCCAGGAGTTCCAGACCAGCCTGGGCAACATAGTGAGACCTTGTCTCTATAAAAAATAAAAAATTAGCTGATCATTGTGACATGTGCTTATATCCCTGCTACTTGGAAGGCTGAGGTGGGAAGATTGCCTGAGCCCAAGAAGAAATTGAGGCTGCAGTGAGCCGTGATGGTGCCACTGCACTCCAGTCTGGATGACAGAGTGAAACTCCGACTCAAAAGAGAAAAAGGAAAACAACTAATTCATGTTGCATGGCATAAATCAATAACGGAGGTTCATGGTGTCTCAAAATAGTCACAGATTCAAGCTGGGTGACTCATGCCTGTAATCCTAGTACTTTGGGAGGCAGAGGCAAGAAGATTGCTTGAGCTTAGGGGTTTGAGACCAGCTTGGGCAACAAAAATTAGCTGGATGTGGTGGCGTGTGCCTGTAGTTCCAGCTACTTGGAAGGCTGTGGTGGAAAGATTGCCTGAGCACAGCAAGTTGAGGCTGCTGTAGCTGTGTAGTCCGTCCTGGGTGACAGAGTGAGATACTGACTCAAAAAAAAAAGACCCAGATAACAGGAATTTTAGACTCTAAGGGATCTTGGAGCCATCATGCCCTGCCCTTATTTTACATATGAGGAATCTGACCCCTGGAGAAGTTGTGACTTATCTGTGGCTACCCTGTTGGTTGGTGGCCCTGGAACCTGAGACTCAGGCTCCTGTTCTTTCTTCTGTGCTTTGCTGCTGCTGCTGTAGGGGTGGAGGTGGAGGTTTTATCCTTTCTGTGAAGCCAGATGTGGGGCAGTTCTGTGAATTACTACCATCTTTCTTATTCATTATAAGATTATGGGGAAAGACAGGCAAATTGTGAAGAGCCTTAGGTATATTTTAGAATAGTAGTTTAGGAAAGACTATATGACAAATCAAGTCTTTGTGATGTTCTGTTTAAAGGACAGGTATTTAACCAGCCCAGGCAAACTGCCCATGTGAATGTACTGGGCAGGCAGCTGACTGGGAACACCAACATTTGGATTGTAACAAAATCCTGGTGTTGGATATATTTTGTCTTTTAGTTCCCTAATTTTTATGATAGTAAAGTGAGATCAGGATGATTTGCCAGCTCATCTGTCTATATTTCCTTTAGAGCATGTATTTGAGGCTGAGACTTGTCACAGGTATACAATTCTACATGACTGTTTCCCTGGCCTGCAGTGTGCAATGAGGGTAGAGGTGGGGATGAGGATGTTGCTGGTGATCTGTTGCTCGAAAGTGGTTGGTAAAGTAGTCGGGGAGTCACTGCACATTCCCGTGCCTCACCTTCACAAAGTGCTTCAGAAATTTTCAGCTGTTGTTCTGGGACTTTGGGGGCCCAGGACTGCCAAGTTAGTTAGATGGGTGAGGCCCACAAGAAATTACTAATTGCCAGGTTCATGGGAGCCCAACAGGCCCAGTAGTCTGTGGAACACCTCCTTTTGTCTAGCTCCATGGAATTCTGTAGGTGGCCAGCAGTTTTTTTTTTCCTACTGATTGAATCCTCAACAAGTTTTTGTTTTTTTAATGAACAATAAAATCTATTGTGTCTCAGTATAACTGAAAACAAAGTTGAAAGCATTTAAAAAAAATTCTAGCTGCTTTCAACAGTAAACTTTTTAAAGTCGGAGTCTTACTCTGTTGCTCAGGCTAGAGTACAGTGGCACGCTCACGGCCACTGCAGCCTCGACCTGCTGGGCTCTAGCGATCTTTCCGCCTCAGCCTTCCAAGCTGCTGGAACTACAGGTGTGTGCCACCATGGCTGGCTAATTTTTTGATATATTGTAGAGATGAGGTCTTGCCAAGTTCCCCAGGCTGGTCTCGAACTCGTGGGCTCAGGCAGTCCTCTTACCTCAGCCTCCCAAAGTGCTGGGATTATAGGTGTGAGCCACCATGCCTGGCCAGTAAACTTCTTTTTTTTTTTTTTTCTGAATCAGAGTCTCACTCTGTTGCCCAGGCTGAAGTGCAGTGGCACACTGCTTGTGACCACCGCAACCTTGACCTTCTGGGCTCAGGCGATCCTTCTGCCTCAACCTTCCAAGTAGCTGGAACTATATAGGCATGTACCACCATGTCCATCTAATTTTTTGATTTATTGTAGAGATGAGGTCTCACCATGTTGCCCAGACTGGTCTAGAACCCATAGGCTCAGGCAATCCTCTCGCCTCAGCCTTTCAAAGTGCTGGGATTATAGGTGTGAGCCACTGTGCCGGCTCAGTAAACTTAATACTTAACACATAGATCATCAAGACCTGCCAAGTACAGGATTTAGCCAGATTGGTTCAGCAGCATTTTTGTCAAGAGGAACAAAGCAAGTCCCAACATCCTGCTATAAATCACTATTGTTCAAGGCCACTTTGTACAGTTGGGCAGGTTGTGCATTGCACGGTGGGTCCAGCTGTGAGTGTGAGGGAGGCTGAGATCCAGCTTGTATGCTCTGCTTGCCAAGCCATATGCCTTGGCACTGGGCATTGTCCACTGCAAGAAGGTGTTGTCCTATTCCCAATTCACCATCCCACGGGGGTGCCAATTTTAATATGCTGTCTTCTTGCCAAGCTGAGCTCCTGCCCAGACTGGGATCTGTTTATTTTCTTTTCTTTTTCTTTCTTTCTTTTTTTTTGGAATTGAAGTCTTACTCTGTTGCCAAGGTTGGAGTACAGTGGCACGCTTGTGGCCACTGCAGCCTTGACTTGCTGGGCTCAGGCGATCCTTCCATTTCAGCCTTCCAGGTAGCTGTAACTACAGGTGCATACCACCATGCCTGGCTAATTTTTTGATTTATTGTGGAGATGAAGTCTTGCTAAGTTGCCCAGGCTGGTCTTGAACCCCTGGTCTGAGGAAATCCTCTCACCTCATCCTCCCAAAGTGCTGTGCTGAGATTACAGGCTTGAGCCACCACACCTAGCTCTTTTTTTTGAGTCAGGATATCACTCTGTCACCCTGGCTGGAGTGCAGTGGCACGATCATGGCTTATCACAGCCTTGTCCTGCTGTGCTCAGGTAATCCTTTAACCTCAGCCTCCAGAGCAGCTGGCACTCCAGGGACACACCATCACACCTGGTTCATTTAAAAAAAATTTTTGTAGAGATGAGGTCTCACTTCGTTGCTTTTACTGGTTTTCAACTCCTGGGCTCAAGCAGTCCTTTTGCCTTGACCTCCCTAAGTGTTGGGATTACAGGTGTGAGCCACGGCCCAGTGAATCCATTTCTTATTGACTTAAGGTGCTTATATTTTAATTATTTAGTTGGAATTTTTTTTTTTTTTGAGACAGGGTGTCATGGTGTTGCCCATATTTGAGTGTAGTATCTAGTCACAGGTGTGATCATAGTGCTCTGTAGTCTTGAACTTCTGGACTAAGTGATCTTCCTTCTACCTTAACCCCTGGAATAGCTGGAAGGACAGGTATGTACCACCATACCTATTGGGAAATTTATTTTAGAGACATGCCTTAGCTGTGATATTAAGCTAGGTAGGAGACCTATGTTTGAAAATAAGACAAAAAAAAATGCAGACTTTAAATATTTTCCAGATACAGTGTTTTAAACAGATTTATTTTGGATTTATAAGAATATGTAGTACTTTTCAGCTTTTTGTATGGTCCTCTGTGACATATGTAGAGGGTAATGGATTTATTCAAAACTGAATGACTGACTGAATGAATATAGAAGAATAAGTAACCTGTTGACTCATTTTGATAAGAGTTTCCATTTGTTGAAATTAAAAACTCTCATCAAATTTTGCTCAGAACCAAATTTGTCATCAGAACATCTGTCAAGCAATTGATGATGTGTGATGGGTAGCAGAGGTTGATGCAGATAACCTGTCAGAATTTCTGTTCTAGTTGTTCCTGTCTGGGTGTGTGCTCTGGGGGTCATTATGACTGGCTGGGCTATTCCTGGACTGCGCCAGCTCCTGCAGTGTTGGTCTGAGTTGACAGGAGCAGATACTTAGGTTCTTTTGGGTTTACTGAAGGACCCACTGGTAAGCCTGGCCTTTGAATGAACTTTGGAAGGGCCAAGCAGCTGGGCCTTATGAATCTTGGGGGTTTTACATGAGTCAGTGCTTCACCCAAAGGTTCTCAGCTATTCTGTCTGACTGGTCAAGGGCAGTTAGAAAGAGCCCATGACCTCCCTTCATGGACCAGACTGTGACTTGATTGCATCTGAAAAGAGGACCTGGCTCTGCCAGCTGGACCAGCACACTGAGGGGAATCTGGCAATCAGGCTTGTCTGGTAGGGGCTTATGAGCACTGGCTCTCTTGGTCTGAGAACTTAGAGGCAAAAACTGGTTGGTGAGGTGCAGTGGTACCATGGTCCCACTGGGGAAGGCAGCATATGGCACTGTGTCTGTCTTAGAGAGCCAAGGACTGGTCACCATTGACCTGAAAGAATCCTATGGTGAGACTAGTTAAGGACTAGAGCGAAAGTTACAAACCAATGCAAAGGAAGGTGGCATTCTCAATAAAATGTGAATCTGCTGTTTGACTGTTGCCAAGAAGAGAAAACTGGCTGAGGAAAAGACTGAGTTTTAATGTAAGTAGACTGAGAGGTGTATGTTAAAAACACTGCTGCCTTACTTGTTTGCAGTGGAAACACAATCTCTTGCCTTAAGGAATGCCATATTAAGAGGCCCAATGGAACAAACCACATTTCACTGTTAAGTAGCTACACAAAAGTACAGTACAGCATTTAGAATCTGTAGTGCGTATACTTAGGCAATGATAACATAACCTAAAAAAGCAACTCTTAAGGGTCAGAATAATAAAACAATGTTTCGCAAAGTTGTAAGGTGCTATGGTTTCTAAGATATATGAAGGGGGACCCCCAAAAAACCAGAATTATCTTTTAGAGGGAGGGCTCCTTGTAGTACACTCGGAATTTGTTCCTCTGGATCAAACAGTTAACCAAAGTTTTTTTATTTTTTTGAGTTGGAGTCTCACTCTGTTGCCCAGACTGGAGTGCAGTGGCACGCTCCCGGCCACCGCAGCCTCGATCTGCTGGGCTCC
>NW_007097662.1:355517-401757 GCF_000164805.1 Carlito syrichta
TTGATTTATTGTAGAGATGAGGTCTGGCCAAGTTGCCCAGGCGGGTCTCGAACCCATGGGTTCAGGCAATTCACTCACCTCGGCCTCCCAAATTGCAGGGTTACAGGCTGAGCCCCTGAGCCTGGCCATTTTTGGAAGTTTTGAGAAGATTATGTTACAGTTCGCAGAAGAAACATCAAGTTGTGGCAAACAGGCGACTGGTTCTTCCACCATGACAACACACCTGCCTACACCACACTGAGTGCTCAGCAGTTTTTGACCAAAAATGGCATGATCCCGTGCGCCACCCTCCCTGTTTACCTGATCTTTCCCTGAGTGACTTTTTTTTGTTTTCCTTGGATGAAAAAAGTCCTCAAAGGGAGACATTTTGCCGGTGTGGAAGATGTGAAACAAAAAATAGCAGAAGTACTAAAAGGCATTGAAACTGATGATTTCAAAAACTGTTTTGAGCAGTGAAAAAAGTTTCTTGATCAGTGTATTGCAGCATATGGAGAGTACTTTGAAGGTGACTGAAATTTTAACATGTAAGAATAAATACACAATTTTTAATAAGTAAATTCTGTTTTTTGGGTATCCCCCCTCATATAGATTATAAATATATTCTCATAGAGTATGTATTTGAAATGTTCATCATTGGTCTGTCTGCTCTGTATGATGCTAACTTGTTGACTGTTGAATCCCAGAGAGCATCTGACTGCCTATTTGGGTGGAATTTTCCCAGTAGGCCAGGTTATAGGTGCCTAGCCAGCCTATGAGGTGGTGCCCTTGGGTCAGGTGTCCACTCCCTGCCCTTGTGTACTCAGTGTCCTGAGCATGACACGTTGTGAGTCTCTAGCCTTGGGATGGGAGTAGAGGGGAAAGGAAGGGAGGGGAATGGAATAGGTAGCTCTAGAAGGGATTGGTGAGCACATTGATCCTATGAAACCACTGTTATTCTCTTCATCACAAGCCTTTGCTAAATTCTGCCTTTCCTTCACATCTCTTCCAAATTGTCTGCTTCCTTCTAGGCCTACTCCCCTGCCTTTGTTCATCTCAGGAGCCATTCTGCTACCTTTGCCACTTGCTGATTTCTTTCACTTCTTTATTCCGAGACTCCCGAATTTACCACTTCCCCTTTGACAAGCCTTGCCTATTTCTATTCTTCGTTCTCTAGCCACACATCTGGTAAAGTGTCCTTTGGGAATCTGGTACTGTATGAGGCTTACAAAGCTCCTTTATGTCCAGGGCTTATAGTCAAGTCATCCATAAATTTGACTATAATATAAATATCAGATTTTTAACTTGAATACCATTTTCCAAAATGGAAAAAAACTTATTTTCTGATTATAAAACTATTTGTGTCCATTAAAAAAATTAGACTAATATAGAAAAATGAAGAAAAAGTAAAAATACCAGTATTCTTATCAGCTAGAGAGGATTTCCATTAACAATTAGGTTGATATCATTTTGGACTTTGTTCCTATGTGTGCATATTTGTAAAAATGGTTCTATAACTTGCTTTTGGGTATGATATAGACTGGTTTTTGGAATTATACCTACAGATTTACATTATTGTTTTTAAGAACTTTTTATGGAAGTTCAATATATATACAGGGAAGGGCACAAATCAGTATACCACTAACATCTGGACATTATGCTTCATTATGCTTTAACCTCTCTCTGGTTGGCCTCATCAAGTAGACTCTGTCTTGCTTTTGTTTTGGTTGCCATTTTGGAGACAAGTTTGTTTCTTCACCTTATTTTTGTTCTGTTTTGTGATTGAGTGGCAAAATTGAAGGCTTTAACATTTGTCATGTGCATTTGAAGGAAACAAAAAATCTGACCAGCAAGAGGATTGTCTGAGCCCAGGAGCTTGAAACCAGCCTCAGCCTGGGCAACTTGGTGAGACCTTGTCTCTACAATAAATCAAAAAATTAGCTGGGTGTGGTGGCGCGTGCCTGGTACTTCCATCTACTTGGAAGGCTAAGACAGAATGATTGCCTGAACCCAGCAGGTCGAGGCTGTGGTAGCCATGAGCATGCCACTGCACTCCAGCCTGGGTGACAGAGTGAGATTCCAACTCAAAACAAAAAACAAAATACAAAAAAATGAATGAGAGCACACACTACTTTCTTTTGAGGGCATAAAAACTAAACTAGCAAATGTTTGAGCTACAGAGGTTTGGACACATGCTTAGGATGTTGGTGGTCTCCATGTGCTGTGTTTTAAAATTAGCGTATAGAGCCGGGCTCGGTGGCTCAGCCTGTAATCCCCGCACCTTTGGGAGGCTGAGGTGAGTGGATTGCCTGAGCCCGAGGGTTCGAGACCCGCCTGGGCAGCGAGACCTCATCTCTACAATAAATCAAAAAATCAGCCGGGCGTTGTAGCGCATGCCTGTAATTCCGGCTACTTGGAAGGCTGAGGTAGAAGGATCGCCGGAGCCCAGCAGGTCGAGGCTGCGGTGGCTGGGAGCGGCCACTGCACTCCAGTCTGGGTGACAGAGTGAGACTCCAACTCAAAAAAAAAAAAAAAAATAAATAAATAAATAAAATTAGCGTATAGTAAATTACTTTTTTTTGGTGTATAGTTCTGTGAGTTTTAACATACATATACATTTGTGTAGCTACTACCATAATTAGGATACAGAGCAGTTTCATCAACCCACAAAACTTCCTCATTCTCCCCCTTTGTAGTCACATCCAGTTCTTGGCAACCACTCATCTATTTCTCATTACTATAGTTTTGTCATTTCCAGAATGTCATAGAAATGGAATCATAGAGTTTGCCTTTTGAGACTTTCACTCAGTGTAATGCATTTGAGATTTATTCATGTTGTTGTATTTTATCAATCGTTTATTCCTTTTTATTGCCTAGTAGTTTTCCATCATAGGTATGTGGCACAAAAATGTTCAGCTGGGCACGGTGGCTTATGCCTATAATCCCAGCCATTTGGGAGGCTGAGGTGAGAGGATTGCCTGAGCTCATGGGTTCGAGACCAGCTTGGGCAACTTGGCAAGACCTCAACTCTACAATAAAATTTTTAAAAAAATTAGCCGGGTGTGGTGGCGCATGCCTGTAGTTCCAGCTACTTAGAAGGCTGAGGTGGTAGGATCACTTGAACCCAGCAGGTCAAGGCTGCGATGGCCATGAGCACGTCACTGCACAACCAACCAGGGTAACAGAGTGAGACTCCAACTAAAAAAAAAAAAAAAGTTTATTTATTCATCTGTTGAAGAATATTTGAGGGTTTTTTCTTTTTTGCAACTTTTAGTGATTATGAGTAGAGCTGCAATAAACATTCATGCATAGTTTTTGTAACATGGGTTTTTATTTTACTGGGGTTAATACCTAGAAGTGAAATTGCTGGGTTAAGGGTAAATGTACAGTATGTTTGACTGTATAAGAAACTGCTAAACAGTTTTCCAGAGTGGTTGTTCTATTTTGCATTCTTACCAGCAGCACATGAGAATTCCAGTCACTCTGTCTCCTGGTCAGCACTTGGTTGTTTTTTTGTTGTTGTTAAGCCATTCTAACATTATAATAGGTAATGTTATAGGTGTATAGTGGCTTCAATTTGCATTTTCCTCAGTGGCTAATGATGTCAAACATTTTGTGCTTATTTGTCATCTGTTCTCTTGGGTGAAGTATTTGTTCAAACCATTTTTTATATTGGGCAGTTAGTTTTTTACTATTAAATTTGAGAATTCTTTGTGTACTTTGGATGCAGGATCTTTTTGACAAAGGTGGAAAAGGCAATTCAATGGAAAAAGGCTAGTCTTTTCAACAAGTAGTGCGGGAACAACTGGACACATATCTTGATATGTGACTTGCAAATATTTTAATTCAGTCTGTAGCTTGTCTTTTCATTCTCTTAACAATTTCTTTTGCAGAACAGGTTTTCAATTTTGATGAAATTTAATTTATCAATTTTTTTCTCATGGATTGATTGTTCATCTGGTGTCTTATCCAAGAACTATTGTCTGGTTATAAAGATTTTCTTCCATGTGTTCTTTTATTGTTTTACATTTAGATCTATGATCCTCTTTTAGTTATTTATTTTTTAGGAAGTGTGGTCTCACTATGTTGACCAGACTGGTGTTGAACCCCTGGGTTTAAGCAGTCCTCCCATCTTAGCCCCTCTCCTAAGTAGCTGGCACTACAGACGTGTGCCACTATGCCTGACTTTGGAGTTAATTTTTATACCAGGTGAAAAATGTAGAGGTTCATATATTTGCCGATTGATGTACAGTTGTTCCAATGCTATTTACTGGAAGACTAGCCCTTCTCCATTGAATTGCTTTTTCCACCTTTGGACATATTTGTGTGTGTCCTCATCTGAATTATTTATTCTATACCGTTGATCTGTATGTTCATCATTTCATTAATACCACACTGTCTTGATTACTGTAGCTTTATAGAAATTCTTAAAATCAGGTAGTGTGAGTCCTTCAACTGTATTTTTTTTCAAAATTTTTGGATCATTTAGTTCCTTTGACTTTGCATATAAATTCTAGGATCAGTGTGTTTCTATCTTCAAAAAATATTGCTGGAATTTTGGAATTGTGTTAAATCTATAGATTAGTTTGTGGAGAATTGATATTTTTACTATGTTGAGTTTTCCAATTCATGAACACAGTGTGTCTGTCAACTTATTTATGTTATCTTTGATTTCTTTCTTTAGTGTTTTGTAGTTTTCAGTATGCAAATCCTTTATACGTTTTTGTTTTGTTTTGTTTTGAGTCAGGGTCTTATTCTGTCATCCAGTCTGGAGTACAGAGGTATGATCACTGCTCACTGCAGCCTCAAACTCCTGGGTTCAGAGGATCCTCTAGCCTCAGCCTCCTGAGTAGCTGAGTGTACAGGTGTGCCCACCACACCTGGCTAATTTTTTAAAAAGTTTTTTGTAGAGACGAGGTCTCACTGTGTTGCCCAGCTAGTCTCAAACTCCTTGGCACAACCAATTCTCTTGCCTCAGTCTCCCAAAGTATTGGGATTACAGGCGTGAGCCACTGTGCCTATCCCCTTTATATTTTTTGTTAGATTAATATTTAAATATTTCATTCTTCTATTTTATACACACACACACACACACACACACACACACACTTTTCTTTTGGTTTCTGATGATTTATTGCTAGGATATAGAAATAGGATTGATTTTTGTGCATTGAGTTTGTATCCTACAACCTTATTGACTCACTTATTAGTTCTAGCTTTTTTATAGATTTCCATGGGATTGCTATCTGAAATTAGGGACAGTTGTATTTCTTCCTTTCTAATCTGTAAACCTCCCTCCCTCCCTTCCCAGTACCATGTTGAAATATGAGTGATAAGAGTATATGTCATTGCCTTGTTCCCCATTTTAGGATTCAAAAGCATTAATTTCACCACTAAATATGATGTTAGTTGTAGATTTTTTTGTAGATGCCTTTTTCAGGTTGGGGAAGTTCTCTTCCAAGTTTGTGATGTCATTTATCATGAACGAGTATTGAATTTTATCAAATGTCTTTTCTGTATTGATTGATATAATCATATATTTCTTTCCTTTAAACTGTTAATATGATGTACATTTATTGATTTTCAAAAATTGTGCCAGCCTTTTGTTCATAGGATAAATCACAATTGGTCTGGTGTGTTGCTCTTTTTACATATTACTGCATTTGATTTCCTAGTATTTTTAAGAATTTTTGTGTCAGTGTTTATGAGGATTATTGGTGTGTAGTGTGTTTTGTTTTATCTTTGGTTTTGTAATCAGGGTGATGGTGGCCTCACAAAATGTGTTCCCTCTTCTGTTTTCTGGAATAGATTTTTTTTTTTTTTAATATTAGGTAGAATTTACCAGTGTAAGTTTTGAGCCTGGAGTTTTATTTTTTCAGAAGCTTTTAAACTAGAAAATCAATTTATTTGTTAAATATAAGATTTTTTTCCCCCTTGGGTAAGTTTTGGTAGCTTGTGATTTTTCAGAAGTTGGTCCCTATTATTGTCACATTTATGTGTGTAGAGTAGTGTGTAGTGTTCCTGTATTATTCTTTTAAAATTATTAGGGATCTGTAGGGTTAGCCTTTCTTTCTTTTTCAAAACAAAGTTTATTAGAGAGAGAAGAAGGGAAAGATAGACATGTCACTAGAGCTGGCATGAGTGAGAGAAACTGTCAGCCTTTCTTTTATTCTTGATAATGAGTACGTTTTTCCCTTTTCCCTTCATTTGACGAGTGGAGTAAACTAATTATTGGTTTCATTTATTTCTTTTTCCAGTTTTTTCCATTTGATTGATTTCAGCTTTTTATATTTCTTCTACTTTGGGATTACTTTGATCTTTTTTTAGTTTCATAAGGTAGAAATTTAGATTGTTGATTTGAGATCTTTGTTCTTTTCTTTTTTTTTGAGTTGGAGTTGCTATGGCACGCTCATGGCCACCCCATCGTCAACCTGCTGGGCTCAGGCGATATCCTTCTGCCTCAACCTTTCAAGTAGCCAGAACTACAGATGTGCGCTATCACGCCTGGCTAATTTTCTGATTTAATGTAGAGATGAGGACTTGCTAAGTTGCCAGGCTGTTCTCAAACCCATGGGCTCAAGCAGTCCCATCATCTCGGCCTCCCAAAGTGCTGGGATTACAGGCTTAAGCCACCATGCCCAGCCATCTTTGTTCTTTTCTAATACTGTTTACTGTTACAAATTTCCCTCTAAGCACTGATATAGCTGCATCTCACATGTTTTGATACAGTATATTTTCATTTTCATTCAATTCAAAGTATTTTCTAATTTCTCTGGCTACTTCCTCTTTGGCTTACTGATTATTAAGCATATGTTGTTTGATTTCCAAGTGTTTGGAAATTTTCCAATTAGCTTGTTATTAATTTTTAGTTTAATTCCTTTAGTTCTTTTATGGTCAGAGTATTTGTGTGATTCCAGTTCTTTTAAGTTTATTACAGTTTGTTTTATGATCCACGTTATGGTTTATATTGGTTATGCTCCATGTGTTCTTGAGCAGCATAGATATTCTTCTATTGATAGGTGAAGTGTTCTATAAATTTCAATTTGTCCATTTGATTGTGTTGCTTAGTACTTCTTTTCTTTTTTTTTTTTTTGAGTATTAAGTAGTAGTTTCACTCTGTCACCCAGGCTGGAGTGCTGTGGCACGCTCATGGCCACCGCAGCCTCAAACTGCTGGACTTAGTTGATTCTTCCACCTCTGCCTTCCAAGTAGCTGGAACCACAGGCACGCACCACAATGCCCAGCTAATTTTTTTTGATTTATTGCAGAGACGAAGTCTCACCAAGTTGTCCAGACTGGTCTGGAACCCATGGGCTCAGGCAGTCTTCTTGTCTCCACCTCCTAATGTGAGCCATTGCACCTGACAGGTCTTATTTTTTTAATCCATTCTGACAGTCTCCATTTTTAATTGTGTGTATTTAGGCTATTGCATTTAATGTTATTATTAATATGTTTGGATTTAAACCTAACTATTTCCTTTTGGTTCCCTCTATTTTGTTCCTATGTGTTTCCTTTTCTTTAGGAGTCTTTGAAATTTGCTGGTATTCCATTATAATCGATCTATTGAGTTATGAGTGGTATCCCTTTATAAAGTTTTTAATAAGTGTTTGCTCTAGGAATTATATTACATATGTTTAACGTAACATTAGCATTTTACAGTTTACTTATAATTAATCTTTCTACATCTAATGAAATATAGAAACCTTGCCAATACATAGGCCCCTTTCCCTATTTACCTTGTTTCAGTTATCAAATACTTTGAAATCCTGACAGTGTTAGAAATTTTGCTCTTAACTATCATGCATGTTTTGTTTTTTGAATTGATCTTGATCTTGGAACATCATGCATGCTTTAAATAACTTAAGAGGAGGATTGTGTATTTGCCCAGGTTTTTACTATTTCTGTTGTTCTACTCTTACTACTGATATTCCAAACTTTCCTGGTATAATTTCCTTTCCATGCAAAGAACTTTATAGCATTTCATTTGAAGCTGGTTTGTTGGATATGAGTTCTTTTAGTTTCCCTTTATCTGAAAATGTTTTTATTTCACCTTGTTACTGCAGGATATTCTGATTGGATATAGAATTCTGAGTTGTCAGTGTGTTTCTTCACTTTATTTATTTATATGTTTATTGAGTCAGAGTCTTACTCTGTCACCCAGTGGCACTATCACAGCTTGCTGCAGCCTCAACCTCCTGGATTTAGGTGATCCTTTGGCTTCAGTCTCCCAGGCAGCTGGGATTACAGGTGTGCACCACCACACCTAGCTAATTTTTAAAAATTTTTCGTAGAGATCAGGTCTTACTATATTGCCCAGGCTTGTCTTGAACTCCTGGCCTCAAGCAATTCTCCCACCTCAGTCTCCCAAAGTGCTGGAATTATAGGCGTGAGCCACCATGCTTAGCCTCCAGCACTTTAAAAATGTTATTTCACTTTTTCCTAGCCTTTTGATTCCTCATGATATATCTGCATCATTGTTTGAATCATTTTTTCCTATATAAAATGTATAATTTTTCTATGGCTGCTCTTAGGACTTTTTTTTCCCCCCTTAGTTTTTAGCAGTTTGATTATAGTGTGTCTGGGCATAGATTTGAGTTTTTTCTCTCTGCAGTTTACCATGCTTCTTGAATCTTTAAATTTATATCTTTGGCCAAATATGACATGTCAGCCATTATCTGTTCAAAACCTTTTACTGTTCCATGCTTTCTCCTCTCCTTTTGGGACTCCAGTCACACAAATAGTATACCTTTTTATATTGTCCCTTCCTGAAGTTCTGTTCATTTTTTCCCCCTCTCTGTTGTTCAGATTTAGTAATTTTTATTAATTTATCTTAAAATTCACTGATTCTTTTCCTGTCAGCTACATTTTGCTATTGAGCATATCTAATACTTTATTTTGGATATTGTATTTTATAATTCTAAAATTTCCATTTGCTGCTTCTTTATATCTTCTATTTCTTTGCTGAGTCTTTCTCTTTCCATTTGTTTCAAGAATGTGCATCTTCTTGGATTTTTTTTATTATAGCTGCTATATAATTTGATCATCCAACATCAGTGCCATTTTGGCATTATTTGATATCACTTATCCCATAGTTCAATTCTCAAAGTCTCTTTACCGTGCTGTGTAGGGTCCGATCCACACACATATAGCTTGGTGTGAGCCTAGGAGTTTATAAACTTGACAGGTTTGCTTTTTTGGCTTATTAACAGGAGCTTGTGGAACTTTATGAGTTTTTCTCTTTTTGCTAACTCCTTAGTACTTTCCAGTTTGTATAACTCCTTTTTCAGGTTTGTGTCCTAAAGCCTGGCACTTCAGTTACCCTGCTCTATTGTTTGTTTCCCACACTGTATCTGGGTCCTAGATCACATATGGGAGAACAGGGAAAGGAAAAAGCATTGAGGCTCACCGGTTCTCTTGGAACTTCTTCCTCTGAGTCTACTCTCTCAGCATTTGGGTTGTCTGCATACTCCTGCTGCTGCATTGTCTCTGCCACTTCAGGTTTGCCTGGGTTCTGGAATCTAAGAAAGAAGGGAGAAAAAAATGTTAAAAGGAAAATAAAAATCAGGACTGTTTCCTGTGTCCGTGAGTGTTAGGAATCCTCTTGCCTACTTCTCCAGGCAGAACTCAAGGATTATCCTGGACTCTATGTACACCTGATTTCCTTTTTATACGTTTGAGACTGCCTTGAGTCTAATAAGCTGGAGGAAGATTAGGAACCTGACTTTTTGTTCAGTGGTACTTTGAATTCTGATCATCTTCTCCATCTCTCTACTCCAGTTTCTTTTGCAGCATCCTGAAATAGCTGCTCCAGGCATTGTTTTATCACAGCATTCAGTGGGAGAGAGAGTCTGGAGTGTACCGACTTCATTAACTGGAACTGGAATCCCAAAACTGTGATACTTGGAAGCTTTCTAATTTGTTTTTGTTGTTTGTTTTTGTTATCTGCTAGCCAAATAGGCCATTGGCTTGCAGGCTGCTGGGGCCCTGGTGTACGTGGGCCAAAGATGAATCACAGTGCTATGGTGCTTTAGGTTTTTGTTTGTTTTGTTTTGTTTTTATAGTAAGGAAATGTTTTAAATATCACTCTGGGATATGCGTATCTTGGCATATCTATGCAGGGAGTCACATAAAAGGATCCATTTTAATAAGTTTTGTACTAATAGCCTTTCATATTAATGAACAGACTTCTGCCTGTGAATGTGAAAACTGAGCCTTTTAGAAAAGATCCGTGACCCGTCATCTCAACCTCCCCACCAAAAATGAAGAATCTTTTACATCATCTTTAACTGGTCATGTCTAACTTTAGCGTGACCAGTGTCACCTAAAATCTTCAGGTCTGTTTTTTTCTTTTTTGAGTCAGAGTCTCACTCTGTTTCCCAGGCTGGAGTGCAGTGGCACACTCACGGCCACTGCAACCTTGACCTGTTGGGCTCAGATGATCTTTCCGCCTCAGCCTTCCAAGTAACTGGAACTAGAGGCACATGCTACTACACCTGGCTTATTTTTTGATTTATTGTAGAGACGAGGTCTCACCAAGTTGCCCAGGTTTTTTCGAACCCATGAGCTCAGGCAATTCTCTTGCCTCGGCCTCCCAAAGTGCTGGGATTACAGGTTTAAGCTACTGTTCCTGACTGGGTCTGTTTTTACTTAGTGCTCTTATCAAGTCTGTTCTCCCTTGTTCTGTATTTCTGTAGCTGAATCTTGGAACCTTAAATTTGTGACAGTTAGAATCCACCTGCAGCACCAGTTTGGCTGATGTTGAGATCATTTTGAAGCTTATCATATTACGTTTAACAACCTCAAGACTCTTATTCACAAACATGGCAAGTGACAAACCAGTTTTGTATGTTTTCTCCCAAATAATTTCTAGAAACTTAAGTGACCCTTCACCTGACTCTATGTTCTATGCTGACATGGAACATTACTTGTTACTCTTTGGATAGTGTGCGATTACCTGTGGGTATGGTTTTATGGTCATTTATTTGCTGCCTGTTCATTTCCAGTTGGTGGTCAGTCATTGCCCAGCTGTCTTACTGAGTGTCCACGAGTGAAAGGGCCAGGGAACCAGGTACACTTGATTCCTGAGACAGGCCCCACAGTGCAATAAACTGATAGAACCCAGGAACAAGGCACTGTTGGAGTAGTTTCCTCATTCAGTATAGTGAGTAGGCGAGGGAAACCCTGATTACAGGGCAGCATGTGTTAAGTGCCTTGAGGAGATAGCTGGAAGCCTGCAGAGAGAGAGCATGGAGTTATCTTTTTATCTGCTTGTTTTTTTTTTAATTTAAAAAAATTTTTTTTATTGAGACAGTGTCTTGTTCTGTCATCCAGGCTGGAGTGCAGTGGCATGATTGTAGCACACTGTAGCCTCCAGCCTCCAACTCCTGTGCTCAAATGATTCTTATGCCTTAGCCTCCTGAGTAGCTAGGACTACAGGCATGCACCACAATGCTCAGCTAATTGTTTTGATTTTTTTTTTTTGTAGAGATGCGCTCTTGCTATGTTATCTAGACTGCTCTTGAATGTCTGAGCTCAAGAAATCCTCCCTCCTTTACCTCCCAAAATGCTAGGATTACAGGTGTGAACTACCATGCCTGGCTTTGTTGTATTTAATTTTATTTTTTTGAGTTGCGTTCTCACTCTGTTCCTCAGGCTGGAGTGCAGTGGCACAATCATGGCTCACGGCAGCCTCAGTCTCCTGGGCTCAGACAATTCTCCTGCCTCAGATTCCTATGTAGCTGGGACTACAGGCGTATGCCACCATGCCAGGCTAAGTTTTTGATTTTTTGTAGAGGCAAGGTCTTGCCATGTTGCCCAGGCTGGTCTTGAACTCCTGGGCTCAAGCAATCCTCTCACCTTGGCCTCCCAAAGTTCTGGGATTACAGGCATGAGCCACTGTGCCTGGCTTTTTTTTTTTTTTTTTTGAGTTGGAGTCTCACTCTGTCGCCCAGACTGGAGTGCAGTGGCCACTCCCGGCCACCGCAGCCTCGACCTGCTGGGCTCCGGCGATCCTTCCGCCTCAGCCTTCCAAGTAGACAGAATTACAGGCATGCACTACCACGCCCGGCTGATTTTTTGACTTATTGTAGAGATGAGGTCTCGCTACCCAGGCGGGTCTCGAACCCGTGGGCTCAGGCAATTCACTCACCTCAGCCTCCCAAAGGCGCGGGATTACAGACTGAGTCACCGAGCCCGGCTTGTGCTTGGCTTTATCTGCTTGTTTTCAAATTATTTCTTAAAGAAATCACCTTGCTGTGTGTGGTGGCTCACATCTATAACCCCAGCACTTTGGGAGGCTGAGCCAGGACGATCACTTGAGGTCAGCAGTTTGAGACCAGCCTGGGCAACGTGGCGAAACTTCATCTCTACAATAAATAAAAAAAATTAGCCAGGTGTGGTGGCACATGCTTGTGGTCCCAGCTACTCAAAAGGGTGAGGCGGAAGGATTTCCTGAGCTGAGCAGGTTGAGACTCTAGTAGTGGTGAGCATGCCTCTGCACTCCAGCCTGGATGACAGAATGAGAGCCTGATACACACACACACACACACACACACACACACACACACACACACACACGTAATACCAATTTATTTTAAGAAGAAAACAAATTTCCTGGAATCTTACTAATCAGAGATGAGCACTAGTCACATTGTATCACTTTCGTCTATGTGTATATTTATTGACATATGTATGTATGTGCATATATAAACCAAGTACAAATTGCTTTGTAACATGATAGTTTTATGCTTGCCTCTATATCAATAGGCTTCACAGCATTTTGCATTTTTTCTTTTTAATTTACATGCAGTACATTTTACTTTTTATGTTGTGTAGTTCTATGAGTTTTGACAAATATGTAGTCATGTCCACCCCACCACAAGGTACAAAGTAGTATCGTCACCCTCCACAATGGTGTCATGTGACTCTTTTTGTTGTCAGCCCCTCCCTCTACTTAAGCTGACCACTGGCAACCAGTGATCTTGTTTCTATTCCCATAGTTTTTACCTTTCCCTGAATTCTACATAAATAGAATCACACTGTATGTTGCCTCCCCCCCCCATTTAGCATAAGGCAGTTGAGATTCAATAATTAATTCCTTTGTATTGCTGAGTAGTGTTTTGTTTTGCTTATCCATTCACCCATTGAGGGACATTTGTACACTTTTCAGTTTTTGGTGATTATGAATAGGGCTGCTATAAACATTTGCATACAGGTGTTTGTGTGGTCATAATTTTCATTTCTCTAGGCAACTACCTAGGAGTGAGATGCCAGGCCATATGGTTAAGTGTGTGTTTAACTTTATAAGAACCTGCCAAACCATTTTCAGAGTGCCTTTACCATTTTGAAATTCTCACCAGTAGTATATGACTGTAACAGTTGCTTTACCTCCTTGCTGTCACTTGCTATTGTCTGTTATTTTAAAAATTGTCACCATTCTAGTGGGTGTAAAATGGTATATCACTGTGGTTTTAATTTGCATTTCCCTAGTAGCTAATGATGTTGAGGATGTTGAGGCTCTTTTCATGTGCTTATTTGTCATCTATGTATCTTCTTTCATGAGTATTCATGTCTTTTACCCCAGTTTTTAATTGGGTTGTTTTCTTATTGTGGAGATTTGAGCTTTTTATATATTCTGAACATAATCTTTTAATATTGTTTTGAAATTTAGCTTTTTATTATGAAAACTTTCAAACTTATGCTAGTAAAGAGAATGATAGAACAAAACCAGCTGTGCTTCACCCAACTTAAATAGTTATCACCATTTTGCATTTTTGTTTCATCAGTGTTTTCTTCCTTTTTTTGTTGTAATATTTAAAAAGCCTCAGATATAACTTTTCAACTATAAATACTAAGTAGATATCTCTACCAGTTAGGAACTTTCTTTTCAAAGATTGTGGACACATCCATGGTATCAATATCATATTAAATAGCATACAATTTTTCTTAATATCATCTACTATCCAGTATATATTCACTCTTCCCCAGTGATCTAAAAAATGTCCTTTTGGTTTGTTTGAATTAGGATCTTAACAAGTTCCTTCCATACATTGCATTTGCTTGCCGTGCTTCTTAGGTCTCTCTTAATCTGTAACAGTTCCCCTCTCCTTTTATGCCATTTATTTGTTAATGAAATGATGTAATTTGTCACGTAGATTTCCCACATTTTGGCCTTGACTGATGGCTTTCTCACAGTGTGATTTTAACATGCTCCTCCAACTACTCTATTTTCTATAAACTGGTTAACTAGAGGCTTGACTGGAGTGGGGGTGGTAGCGTGACAGGAAAGCTATGTAATGTGCTGCTGGGTGAGACTAAGATTAATTGCTAGATGCTCGATCCAGCCATTCTCATTAAGTTGGGGGAGACATTTGACAATATCTGCAGGTGAGGCAAGTACTAGCTAATGAGTGAAGGTCGAGGAGGGGTGCTGCTAAACATCATACAATGCACAAGACAGCCCCTTACAACAAAGAATCATCTAGTCCAAAATGTCATTAATGCCGAGTTTCAGAAACCTTGCTCTGGAGTCCAGTGTGGGTATCAGGATTTTGAGAAGACCCCCAGATGAACCAAGTATACGAACCACTGGCATAGATCAAGGGCTGCAGGAAATCAGAGAAAGATAAAACTGGTTTGGATCGACCTCCCATATGACCCTGCAATCCCCCTATTGGGAATATACTCTGAAGAACTCAAATCACTCTATCAAAAAGATACCTGCACACGAATGTTTGTCACAGCATTGTTCACAATAGCAAGAACCTGGAACCAACCATACTGTCCATCAAAAGAGGACTGGATTAAAAAAAAAGTGATACATATACACGATGGAATACTATGCGGCCATAAAAAAGAACAAAATCATGAATTTCGCAGCAACCTGGATGGAACTAGAGTCTATAATACTGAGTGATCTTTCACAGAAACAAAGATCTGAGTATCATATGTTCTCACTCATATAGTGAACATCTATCATAATACTATAAGAAAAGGACTGACAGTAGTAGGGAACTATTGCGGGGGAAGGGAGGTGGGACTAACAGTAGTCAATATCTGTCTGGGGATGGGGAAACAACCTTTATTAACAAGGGTGCCTGAACGATGCACATTTGTATACCTAACCCTTAACTGTACCCCACAATTTTATAATAAAAAATGTGTTTTAAAAAAACAAACTGTTACTAGTAACAAATAAAGACATTTTTATAATGGAAAAAAAAAAACTGGTTTGGGCTGGAGACAGAAAGCTTTAGTGGAGGAAGATGACTTGAACAGGAGTTAGGATGATGACTTTGATAAATGAACAGACAGAAAGATAATATTTTTTGGTTGAGTCCAGCAAAGTTATAACAATTGGGGAACAATGAATGTATTCTCTTTGTAATGTTAACACAAACTCATTTTTTAAATGTATTCAGCGTATTTTAATATTTTTCGGTCATTTAGTTTGAAATAATTTCAGGTTTAAAGGTTGCAAGAGTAGTACAAAATAATATATACTTTCACTTAAATTCTCCAAATGTTAACTTTTTACCACATTAACTTTATTCTTTTCTCTCCCTCCCTCCTTTCTCTCTGTATGTGTGTATATATGCTCATGTATATGTATATTTATTTAATATTTTAAGTCTTGAGAGTACATTACAGACTTGATGACTCTTTAGCTCTAAAAACTTCAGTGTCCTAAAGACAAATGCGCTTTTTTATATAACCACAGTATAATGATCAAAATCAGAAAATTAACATTGATTAAATACTATTAGCTAATCTCTAGGTGCTATTCATGTTTCCCTCATCTCAAAACTCTTCTCATAAAAGAATATCCTGGATCATGTGATCCTGGATTCTGTGTTGCCTTTGTCATGTCTCTTTAGTCTCCTTGAGTCTGGAATAGTTCTTCAGCCTTTATGTTTCATGCTATTGACATGTTGGAAGAATACAGGCCAGTTTATTTGTAGACTGTCCTTCAATGTATGTTTGTCTAGAGTTTTTTCCTGTTTGTATTCTGATTATTTTGTGGTGGTGTTGGGTATACCACAGAAGGTCTTTTCAGTGCATGATATCTGAGGTAGATGACATAGATTTGCTTAATGAAGGAGATCTTAACCCAGTTAAAGAGATGTCTGTCAAGCTTCTCCACTGTTGAGTTACTATTTTTTCCTGGGTAATTAATAAGTATTTCTTTTGTGGGAAAATACTTTTAGACTATGTAAATAATTTGTAACTTCTCAAACCTTCATCCATTAATTTTAATGTCTGTTGATGATTCTTGCCCGAATCAAGTATTTTTATGATGGTTGCCAAATGGCAATTTTGTAAGCCCACCATTCCTTCTATATAGATATATATTTTTTTGAGTTGGAGTCTCACCCTGTCACCCAGACTGGAGTGCAGTGGCTGCTCCTGGCCACCGCAGCCTCAACCTGCTGGGCTCCTGCGATCCTTCCACCTCAGCCTTCCAAGTAGCTGGAACTACAGGTGCGCGCTATCACGCCCAGCTCATTTTTAAATTTTTTTTATTTATTTTTAATTTTTTTTAATTTTTTTTTTTTTTGAGTTGGAGTCTCACTTGGTCACCCAGACTGGAGTGCAGTGGCCGCTCCCGGCCACTGCAGCCTCACCTGCTGGGCCCCGGCGATCCTTCCGCCTCAGCCTTCCGAGTAGCTGGAATTACAGGCATGCGCTACCACGCCCGGTTGATTTTTTTATTTTCTTGTAGAGATGAGGTCTTGCCGAGTTGCCCAGGCGGGTCTCGAACCCACGGGCTCAGGCAATCCACTCGCCTCAGCCTCCCAAAGGCGCGGGATTACAGGCTGAGCCACCGAGCCCGGCTACCCAGCTCATTTTTGATTTTATTGTAGAGATGAGGTCTCGCTAAGTTGCCCAGGCAGGTCTCAAACCCATGGGCTCAGGCAATCCACTCACCTCAGACCCCCAAGGCGCGGGATTACAGGCTGAGCCACCGAGGCCGGCTTCATTCCTTCTATATTTACTGTTGGATTTTCGACTGCAGGGAAGTTTTCTCTACTCTTTTCTTTATTTATATTTATATGAACTCATGGGTTTGAATTTTATTCATGGATTTTAATAACTATCATTTTTTAGTTTTATGCTCAAATTGTCCCAGATTTGGCCAATGGGAGCCCCTTTTAAAACTGACTCCTTTGTTCCCATCATTCTCTTAGCACAAGATGTTTCAGGCTCATCTTGGATCCTCCTACACCACCCCCAGCCCCAGAATTCTTCAAGTAGCCCTGGTTCCTTTAAGTGAAAAATTGTAATATTTAGAAACTAAGACATTAGAATCAGGGTGAGATTGGGTGAATAGGAAGGGTAGGGCACAGTGATCATGCCGTTTTGGTCAAAAACTGCTGAACAATCAGTGTGGTGTGGGCAGGTGTACTCGTAAATCACCCATCATGAAATGGGCAAACATGTTGAAAGAATTTCCAAAAAATAATTTACTGAAGGTAAACGCAGTCTCACAGCAATGCTAGCTGGTACACTGATGCCGATGGGCTCCTAGAACACTTATTTAGCAAGGGAAGCCTGTACAACAAGCGGCATGCTTTCCAAAAGAAGATTCTGGTATATATATTTCCTTCCTCAGATCTCAGTTAGCCTTTTCACCAAGACACCCTTGTTCCTTTTAATGGGAAATAATATTTATTCTGTGGATGTCCTGCCCCAGACTAAATTTTTCAGAATCATCTGTTGCTTTTCCTTTTTTTTTTTGGAGGGATGGGTCGTCTCACTCTGTTGCTCAGGCTGGGGTGCAGTGGTACAATCATAGCTCACCGAAGCCTCGACCTCCTGGGCTCAGGCAATCCTTCCACCTCAGTCTCCTGAGTAGCTGGGACTACATGTGTGTACCACCACGCCTGACTGGTTTTTAATTTTTTTTTTTTTTATAGAGACGAGGTCTTACAATGTTGCCCAGGCTGGTCTCAAACTTCAGGCTCAAGCAATCCTTCTGCCTCAGCCTCCCAAAGTGTTGGAATTACAGGCGTGAGACACCACACCGGGCCTTATTTCTAGGCCTTTTAAATGTATATAACTAGTTTTTAAAAATAAAAAGTAAGTCCATCTTAATATTTTCAATTCAAATTTTTTTTTTTTTTGAGTTGGAGTCTCACTCTGTTATCCAGATTGGAATGTAGTGGCCGCTCCTGGCCACTGCAGCCTCGACCTGCTGGGCTCCGGCAATCCTTCCACCTCAGCCTTCCAAGTAGCTGGAATTACAGGCACGCGCTACCACGCCTGGCTGATTTTTTAATTTTGTAGAGATGAGGTCTCGCCTAGTTGCCCAGGCGGGTCTCGAACCCACGGGCTCAGGCAATCCACTCACCTCAGTCTCCCAAAACGCGGGATTACAGGCTGAGCCACCGAGCCTGGCTTTTTCAATTCAAATTTAAGATTTAGGGCTGCTTAATTATTTTGATTTTTAGACCTTCATCTATTTTCTCTTGTGCTTAAATTTTTGATTCCTAAATGTGATCCAGCAATTCCACTTCTGTATACCTACCTAAAAGAATTGAAAACAGGGATTTCCACAGAAATTTTCTTTTTTCTTTTGAGACAGGGTCTCACTCTGTTGCCCAGCCTGAATTGTAATGGTGTGTTCCGGGTTTACTGCAGACTCAACCTCCTGGGTTTAAGTGATCCTCCCACCTCAGCCTCTTGAGTAGCTGGAATTACAGTTGCATGCCACCACACCCTGCCAATTTTTGTGTGTGTGTGTGTGTGTGTGTGGAGTTGAGGTCTCTCTGTGCTCCCTAGGCTGGTCTTGAACTCCTCGACTCAAGTAATTCTCCCACCTCGGCCTCCCAAAGTGCTGGAATTACAGGCATGAACCATCACACTTGGCCTTGAACAGATAATTTGTACACCAATGTTCATGGCAGCGTTATTCACAATAGCCAAAAGGTAGAAATAACCCAGGTGTGTGTTGATGGATGACTGGATAAACAAAATGTGGTATATACATGACAATGCAATTATTATTCAGCCTTCAAAAGTAAGGAAATTCTAATAAGTGCTATATGTACACACATTCTCCCACAAGACTGGAGCTTGATGAAGACAGGGGATGTGTCTTAAAGTTCTGTTGGACCTTTCACATAGTAATTACAATGGCTACCACTTACTTAACAATGTGCCACCAGGCAGGGTATGAAGTATTTTGCATTTAATCCTCACAGCAACCTGTAAAGTCAGAATTGTCCCTTAATTCATTTTACAGATGAATAAATAGAAAAAAAAAATCCATTTTGTGATTTATAAACAGAGGTCCAGAGAAGATAAGTAAATGTGTCCAGGGTCACAGAGCTAATAAGTGACAGAACTGAGATTAGAACGTAAGACTGTGAGATTTCAGAACCCCAGCTCTTTAACTGTGCTGCAAGGGTGTGCTAATAGGAGAAGGATTTTTGCAACCACATTTGTGATTGCCTAGGGACATTAGATAGAGGTGCCCAATTCTGGGGAGGGAGCAGTTTTGGCCTAGGTTTGGGAGAAGTTCAAACTGGAGAGGTAGGTTTGGGAATGAGAGTTCAGAGCAAGGATCTGCTGAGTAAGTATGTTTAGTGAGAAGGCAGCAGAGGCAAAGCCCTGGAGAGCATATGTCTTTTGAGGGAGGCAGGGTGGGAAGGAAACAGTGGAAGTCAAGAGTGGATAGAGGGTGATCACCAGTGTCCAGTGCTGTAGAGGTTCTGAGGATTGGATTTGAACTCTAGCTCTGGTGTTAATAAGACTTTGTGTGCTTGGGTTGCTTAACAGTTTTGCCTACTTTATCAGTAAGTTGGGAATTAAAAACCATGTCCCTCCTAGGATGGTGAAAATGTTCTGGAACTGCATAATAGTGATGGTTACGCAACTTTGTACTAAAAGCCACTGAATTGTATACTTTTTTTTTTTTTTGAATTAGGATCTCATTCTGTTGCCCAGGCTGGTGTGCATTAGCACAGTCATTGCTCACCGCAGCCTCAACTTCCAGGGCTCAGGTGATCCTTCTACCTCATCTCCTGAGTAGTAGGCACTACAGGCATGTGCCACCAAAACTGGCTAATTTTTTTTCTTTTGTAGAGACAAGGTTGCTGTGTTGCCTAGGCTGGTTTCAAATTCCAGGCTCAAGCAGTCCTCCTGCCTTGGCTTCCCAAAGTGCTAGGATTACAGGTATGAACCACCACCCCCAGCCTGTATTATACACTTTAACAGGTGAATTTTATAATGTGAATTTTATCTCAATTAAAAACCAACCAATTATGTTCCTAACGGAATGGAAGATTAAATTAAAGGAGAAAATACTTATGGAAGTGCCACCAGCACTGTATTTGATCCACAGTAGAAGGACTCAGCAAATGTTGACTTTTTTAGGAGTACCACAGTGTCACACATTCCGGGGGTCATTATTCTCATCCTTTCTGAAACTGGCAACACCACTTACAAATACCATGCCGAATGGTAGTCCCTGAATCTGTGGGTTAAGGAGGAGGCCCTGGGAATCGTGGATTTGTGCCTGTACTGCTAACCCTTAGCTCACTTCTCCCCTACTCCCCTCCTGGCTGCCAAAACTGGTCCTGAGAAACCTCTCTCAGCTGAATTGTGTATAGGTGCTGGGGGCTGTCAGGGCACTGAGTCTCATGATTGAGCTGTTTTCCCACCTGGCCTCTTAGGATATGCAGTTCACTATTTTGGCCTAAATCAGTATTTAGTAAAAACTTCCCTGGCCTCCTGGTTTCTCATTCCATGAGACAAGCAGGGCCTTCATCCCGTTCACTTAAGGTGGTTTGTCAGAGTTTTTAAGTTGGGGAGGTGCCCAGGAGTTAAAGCAGGAAGAGGAAGGAAAGGGAGAGGTTTTTCTCTTGGATCATGTGGTGATATGACACTGCTTTCTGGGATTTCAGCTTTGTCTACAAAGCTAGGACCATTAGTAGGGAAAGGGGGAAAAGAAAATCCCAATGCCAGCAGAGTGTAGTTAAACAGCTTCAGATGTGTATGGTTTGGGGGCAGTTTGTTTCCCATGTCCTCTACATGTGCATTGTTTTTGCTCCATTACTAATTTAAATGGTCTGAAAATATGGCTTTTGGGACAGGGTGGCATTTGCAGTAAAATTCTGTGGGCAATCTTTTGGCAAGAAAGATGCTGACCATCTTGTGGTTTTCTGAAATCATGTGCAATTATATCATCAGACCACATAATGAGGTTTTCTAGATTTTCTTTTAAAAACAAGAAACTGCTTTGTACTTTATTGGATAGCACTGTTTATGTGCTCTAAGTAAGTTGAATATCCAAAAATAAGCCTGTTTTAACTTGTCTGAGACCATGACATATTGTGAACAGCCATTTTTGACAAAATACCTGTGGGTTTAATGTGTGTGGTAGAGCAGGGGTCCCTAAACCTCAGGCCACTGACTGGTACTGGTCTGTGACCTGTTAGGAACCAGGCTGCACAGCAGGAGGTGAGTGGCCAGGCAAGCAAGCTTAAGCTTCATCTATATATAAACAGCTGCCCCCCATCGTTCACATTACTGCCTAAGCTCGCCTTCTGTCAGATCAGCGGTGGCCTTAGATTCTAATAAGAGTGTGAACCCTATTGTGAACTGTGCAGGTAAGGGATCTAGGTTGTGCACTCATGAGACTCTAATGCCTGGTGATCTGAAGGGGAGCTGAGGTGGTGATGCTAGTACTGGGGAGCAGCTGCAAATACAGATTAACATTACCAGTGTGGTTTGACTGCACATCACCTCCTACCCTATCCATGGAATAATTGTCTTCCATAAAACTGGTCCCTGATGCCAAAAAGTTTGCATTAGCACATGCATTATGTTGTTAAGTATTAAAAATTTATGTTAAAGGTAGGACGCTTGCCAAAAAATGAAAGTGAATGCAATCTCCAAAGTTCAACTCTTAACTTTTCTTTTAGTTGAGATAGGGTCTCACTGTTGCCCAGACTGGTCTTGAATTTCTGGGTTCAAGTGATCCTTCTGCTTTGGCCTCCCAAAGGGCTGGGACTACAGGCATGAGCCACCACACCTGGCCTTCAACTCTTAATTTATGTAGGACTTTAGTATTTAGTATTCTTTTTATTTTTTTGAGTTGGAGTCTTACTCTGTTGCCCAGACTGGAGTGCAGTGGCATGCTCCCAGCCACCGCAGCCTCGACCTGCTGGGTTCCAGCGATCCTTCTGCCTCAGCCTTCGATTAGCCAAAACTACAGGCATGCGCTACCATACCTGGCTAATTTTTTGATTTATTGTAGAGATGAAGGCTTGCCAAGTGCCCAGGCAGTTCTCGAACCCGCGGGCTCAGGCAGTCCACACACCTTGGCCTCCCAAAGCGCTGGGATTATAGGCTGAGACACCTAGCTCGCCGGCTTTAGGATTCTAAAATAGCAACATTATTTACACAGCAGAACCCAGCTTGAAACATCTGTCAGGGACCCTGGCTGAGTAGGCCTCTCTGACACAGGCCACACTCAGCCCAATTAAGCTTCCTGAGGCCCTAACAACCTGAACCTTTCTGTCCTCAATGGAAGACAGCACCTACAGGGGTCTGAGTCAAGCACAACTTGATGTGCGGTATTAGGCCAGTGGGTTGCACGTGGGGGCATGCACCTTGTGGCCCTGTGATGCAGCCCTGGCCTGCCTGTCCTCCTCCGTTTTCTTCATGACCACCTTTGGGGCCTTAGACAAATCTCCTGGGCCATGTGTTGGAGGTGCTGCTTGTTCTCATCTCTCTCTTTCTTCTCAATAATAGGGAACTTATTTGCCTCCACCCCTTGTCTCCTTCGCTCAACTAATTGCTACTGGCTAATTAGTCCTTCCTGCCAGCCTAGGTTGCTTTAGTTGCTGAGGGCCTTCTCTGTCCTTCCAGAGCAGGTAGTTTTCTTTTAATTATTTGCAACCCTCAGATCTTAGCTTCACACTGTTTACTTAGCTGGAGAGAAACAAAGAAACTAAAGATCACATTCAAAGACATTGATTGAAGGCTAAATAATTTTCACCTGCAATTAGCTCCTTTGTTTCAGAACCAAAAAGTATTTGCTCCTTGCTCCATTGTCTCAAGGGAGAGGAGTATAATATTTGAAACTTATCTTCCTCATGGGATGACCTCCCTTGAGAGGGAAGAACTCATGGATTATTTTTCTTAGAAAAATTAAGATATCACTGTAACTAGATCCCTTTGAGAATGAGTAATCATGGCTTTGTCAGAGACCCTCTCAGCACTGGCCACCCCAAGTCTCACGCTGTTCTTCGAAGAGAAAGTATACAGTAATGATTTTTCCTGTGGTCAAAGGTGTGGGAAGACTCTGGATAGGTTATATGTTAGATAACTCATATAGGTATAGGGAGGAACTAGCTTTGAGACCTTGGACAAACCTTCTGGGCCACATGTTAGAGATGCTGCCTGCTTCCCGAGTGAGTATGAAGATCAGAGATAATGTGTGGACTGTACCCAGCACAGAGCCTGATATTATCCTTACATTATTGATGTTTTCTAAGCTCAAGCCATTGTTACTCTGAGGTGTCTGGCATTGCACAGCTATTTTAGCTTCTTTACAGACCATATAACGTGGCTTCTGGTCTGGGAGCTTATGTTCTAAGGTGATCTGTCATTTAATAAATGCTTATATATAAAGCGGCTTAAAACCTCTGGTTTCAAGGCTCAGAAAGATGATGGGGAAAGGGCTTGTGTCTCTTCTGTATTTCTGTCTCCAGGACCCCATCTTAATGTCCCCCGTTAGGTATAAGAATGGATCTGGTTTCTGAGAACCCTCTCTGGGTTCTGTGCTCTGCACATCCTGAGGTCTTCCAACAGAAGCATTGTGCCTTTTGGGTCTGTGGCTAAATGCAAACCATGTCTCATATTTCAAATATTTTTTCAGTAACTGTGGGAAGAGAGACATTTTCATTTTGAATGTGCTAGAGTTGATTAGAACTTCATCTGATTCTGAAAGCACTTTGGTTCCTGCTGGGCGTGTGTGTGGTTGCCACTCAGCTTTGTAGGCCTTTACTAGGTTAACAGGGTCCTTAGTAGTTGCTACCTTGCTGGGTAAATGAGCTTCCATGTTTTACTCTACAAATTGTGCATGACCTGACAAAGTTGAGTGTTGACCAGCATGTGTTTTTTGTGTTTCCCAAACCGGTTCCCTCCAGATATTGCTGTGCAAAATGTTAATAGGTGTGCTGGGGGCGGGGGGGAGGGAATTCTGTGCTTATGTAACATCCATACATCAAATCAATGTAAACGTTACTGTGAGGCCTTTCAGAACTGTTAAGATGCTGATATGCTCTGAGTACCCCAAGACCAGGGATATAATTAAAGTGGAAATAGTATGGGGCTTAGCATGAGATAACCCAAAACTGTGTGTCTGCAGGAGCCATAGCCATGCACTTGTGTGTGGATTGAGGGCTGCTTCTCTGTAATGGAAAAGGTCAGTCTGCATCAATAGTTTTAAAGTTTAAAAGCTTTCTCTGAAGCATAACAAAGATTTTCCCAGTGTGCAGACCAGAGTGATGATTTGCAAACTACTCATCATAGAACATTAGTAGTATAGGAGGCTATTAACAGGTGTTCTGTTCATTGGTCAGAAGACTTTAGGAGTCACTACTAATGGGAGCATAAACATTAAAACAGAGGTTCTTTGGTGAGAGACTAGATTCTCTACCATCCTTCTGCCTTTCCCTCCTCCTTTTCCTCTAAGACCACCCTAGTACAGTGTTGTCCAGAAAACTTCCTAAAGCTTATGCTGCTGCCCAAGCCCTCAGTGACCATCCCTTTTCCAAACCCAGTGTGTACTTTTTGTCTCAACACCTCCCTGGTCACTGAACCTCTGATATCTGGTTAGTTCTTTGTCTTTGTGTGTATAATAGGGTGTGTTGTACTGAGACCCTAAACACAGAGAATCTCCAAGTGCTGCAGAGTGATCAGGGTTGCCAAAGAAGTTGTCCTTCATTGTGATTCCAATATATTTTGGGATTGAGCACCCTGAGAGAAGCCATATTGTAGGAGAGGAGGAGACCAGAGTGCCAGTGAGGAGCCCTGCCCCTGGCAAGGAGAGAGTCAGGCTCTGTGGGTCTGACCTAGTGTCAGTAGGAGGGTGTGTGAACTCAGCATGAAGTGTGTGGTTGAGCCCAGGCTTGGGGGAACTGGGAGGCTGCTGAGGACACACCCTACCCCCTCCCACTGTGGAGTCTGAGGGACTTCAGGTTATACAAGTCATGATTAAATTTGGATATACTCTGCTTGGTTCTACCAATAGATTTGAAGTAACTTATCTTGTAAACAAATATATATATTAGGAATTTAAAAATCAGGAATATATATAAAGATGGGAGGAATCAGGACCAAGATAGAAAAGGAACAATTGCTCCTTGGGAGTTTGTTCACTGCTACATTCCTAGAGTTAATATGGTGCCTTGCGCATAATAGACGTTCAGTTAATTTTATCAAAATAAAGGAATGATACTCACCTACATATTACTTTTTAAAAATAGACTTTTAAAATTTAAAGGCCAATGTTCATACCCACTTAAATGACTTTTTTTTTCTTTAAAGATGGGGTCTTTCCTTGTTGCCCAGACTAAAGTGCAGTGGCTGTTCAAGGGTGTGATTGTAGTTCATTGCAGCCTTGAACTCCTGGGCTCAAGCGATTCTTCAGCTTAGCCTCCTGGATAGCTGGGTCTACAGGTGCATGCTGCATCGGCAACCTTGGTAACTTTTGAGGATGTAGTGCCTGGAGGCTAATATGGGGACTAAGATTCCTTAAGATATTCCTTAAGGTACTCAGATCCAGTAAAAAATATTTTTATTCCCAGACAGATTAAGGCAGCATTCCTATATCAGTTGGGATAAGCTAGACAACCAAGGCTTAATTTTGTACTTATTTTGTTCCACTTGTCTTTACTTTGGGACTAAAGTTCGTGGAGCAACTACATCTTGGGCCTTGCTGGGCACCATGGCAAAGGTGAAGGGAGATTGCTGTAAAATCTCACACTGGCAACAAAATCTTTTACCTGAAAGAGACACTCTTGGCAGCTTATGAGCCAAAAGTAGTCCCACACAAATTCAAAGGAGGTAGGGAAGAGCCATCTTATGTGCTGGGTGATGCAACCCAGATATGTCAGCATTAATGACTCCTACAATTCTAATAGCAGACTGTTTTCATAATAGGATGAATTTTGCTTTTGACTGTAAGCAAATGCAGGCAAAGTGCATTTAAAGCAATGGGACAGCATCACCATAAGGAAAAATACCACTTTTATTAAATGATTTCTCAACTTTTCTCAAACAGATACCCGATTAAGAAGCAAAGAACAACAAAGCTGGAGAGGTATTGCATGCTTGTCATCCCAGCTACTTGAGAGGCTAAAGCAGGAGGATCACTTGAGCCCAGGAGTTCAAGTCCAGCCTGGGCAACATAGTGAGACCTTGTCTCTAAAAAAAAAAAAAAAATTCAGCAACAGTTTGAGCTTAGATTCTCTGGTATTTTGTGTCAGTGATTAAGACCGGATTCTAAACTTCTCTGGCTAGCACTCAGAGAAGCAGATGGTCATATTTCTGACTCACCCTTTTGTCCATCTTTCTCACTGTCTTTACAGTTGGTCCTGCATTCACCTTTCTTACTCTGCACAGTGTATCTCCAGAAGTGATGCTCACATATTTCTAGATGATATAATGGATTCCTTTTTTAGATGGAAAAACAGTGAAGATAAGAAGTTTTTGACTTCTCAAACAAGATTAAATTTGTACTAAAAAGAGAATTTCCTTTTGTGAAACCAGGCTATAATTGTGCTGCCTATATACTATTTTAAAAAGTCTTTATTTGTTGAAAGTTTGGGATTCATTTTACATACCCAGTTTTGATTGTTATTTATCAGTGTTTGTGATGCTGTTATGAAACATGATTCATTTTCGGCAGAGGTTTTCTGGTGCAATATGAGCTAATGTGGGAATGTAACTTATTTATGGGTGCCTTTGACTCTTGTGCAGTGCTGAGAGGCCTATGGGCTATTGTTACATAGGGTCATCCAGATTTGTGTTGTTGTGGACGCCTCAGTTGGGTAGAAATGGGGTCTTGCTATGTTGCCTAAGCTGGCCTTAGACTCATGGGCTCAAGCAATCCTCCTACCTTGGCCTCCTAAAGTGCTGGGATTACAGATATGAGCCACAGCACGCAGCCTAAACAATTTTTAAAAAATACTATGTTTTTTGCATGTTTGTATATTTTGAATTGAACTTCATTAGATCCTTTGATAAACTGGTAATCAAGGAGGGTTAGAATTTTGTTCAATCTTTAAAGATGATAAGGACACTGCCTTCCTGGGGGTCTTTGCCATCACGTTAGCAAGAGTGAGGCTAGCCTTTTCATCAGGCCCATTCCCTCGGCTTATAGTGCAGTGGTAGCCAGGAAATAGGTTTGTGTGTTATCAAGGAAACTTTGAAGATGAACTCTCCTGATAAAGAAATGGGACCAACATAGACTTGTAGAGTGGCTTGCATTTTCCATTAAAGTTTTTAATTTCATTTTAAAATATTCATGAATGGTTTCAAAACAAATAAGGATTGGTTTTTAGAGAGCACTAACATTTAACTCACAATAAACCTGGAAGTTTTCAAAAAGTGGTCATAGAATATTTAAATTTTTTCTCATTAAAAACACACATACTCTGTAGAAATTTTGAAAAATACAAGAAGTCTAAAAATAAACCTATCCACATTCTTACCATATAGATGGAGACACTATTAATATTTTGCTATAGATGCTTTCTAAATTTATAATACATACATGTGATATTTAGATATATGCAGTTATATATATATCCAATATGCATATGTTAAAAGGTATACACATATATAAGTATGCATATTTCTTATACATGCAAATACTTACATGAGTGTTTATTTAAATTAAAAAAGGGAGAATCTCTCTTATCCTTGTACCTTACCTGTCTTAGTTCGTTTAGTGTTACTATAAACACTACCTGAGGTTGGGTAATTTATAGAGAAAAGAGATTTATTTGGCTCAAGATTTTATGGCTGGGAGACAGAGCATCTGGTAAAAAGCCTCAGACTCTTCTGTTCATGGCAGAAGGTGAAGGTGAAGGAGAGCTGTTATGTACAGAGATTCCTGTGGAGAGGAAACCGGTGGGAGGAGAGAGGTACCAGGTTTTTTTGTTTGTTTGTTTTTTGAGATGGAGTCTTGCTCTTTTGCCCGAGCTGAAGTGCAGTGGAATGATCATATGATCATAGCTCACTGCAGCCTTGAACTCCTAGGCTTAAGCAGTCCTCCTGCCTCAGCCTCCCAAGTAGCTGTGACTACAGGAATGTGCCACCAGCCCTGGCTAATTTTTTTCTTTTTTTGTAGAGATGGGGTATTGCTATGTTGCTCAAGCTGGTCTTGAACTCCTCTGCTTAAGCGATCCTCCTGCCTCAGCCTCCCAAGTAGCTGGGACTACAGGTGTGCACCATTGTGTCTGGCTTTTTTTTTTTTTTTTTTTCCAAATAGGGGATATCCCTTTACAATTTCTGTATATCTGATAGATGAAAATATATCTCAGTTTGCATTTTTTTTTGTTTGGAGTGAAGTAGAGCATCTGTTTTGGTGTTTATTGGTCATTTATTATCCCCCCACCCTCACCCTCCAGCTCTGGAATATTGCAGACTGCTGTGGCAGGAAAGGAGCATGGTGGAGCTGTTTGTGATTCTTTTTTTTTTTTCTTTTCTTACTCTTTTTTTCTCTTTTAATTTTTTTATTTTAAAGTTGTGGGGTACAATTCAGGGTTAGGTATACAAATGTTCATTATGCAGGTACCCTTGTTGATGAGGTGTGCCCCCCTCCCCCAGCAGATTCCCACTATTTCCAATCTCCACCCCTCCCCCACCAGCAGTTTGCTGCTACTCCCAATCCTTTTCTTATAGTATTACAATAATTGTTCAAGGTCCACTTATGAGTGAGAACATGTGATACTCAGTTCTTTGTTTCTGTGATACATCACTCAGTATTATAGACTCTTAAGTTCATCCAGGTTGCTATGAAGTTCATGATTTTGTCCTTCTTTGTGACTGCGTAATATTCCATCATGTATTATGTGCCACACTTTTTTTTATCCAGTCCTCTATTGATAGGCAGCACGGTTGGTTCCCTGTTCTTGCTACTGTGAACAATGCTGTGATAAACATACGTGAGCAGGTATCTTTTTTATAGAGTGTTTTGAGTTCTTCCAGGTGTGTTTCCAGTAGGGGGATTTCAGGGTTGTATAGAAGGTCG
Organism: Carlito syrichta; assembly: GCF_000164805.1. NCBI lineage: Eukaryota > Metazoa > Chordata > Mammalia > Primates > Tarsiidae > Carlito > Carlito syrichta. The sequence goes on from NW_007097662.1 coordinate 384,766, forward strand.
ATTTTTATATCTTTTAGGAATCACCACACTGTTTTCCACACAGGTTGTACTAGTTGATACTCTCACCAACAGTGTGGAAGTGTTCCCTTTTTGCCACATCCTCTTCAGCATCTGTTGTGTTTTGGGTTATTGATGATGACCATTCTGACTGCGTTAGGTGGCATCTCAGTGTGGTTTTAATTTCCATTTCTTTGATGACTAGTGAGGCTGAGGATTTTTTCATATATCTGTTGACTGCTTGTATGTTTCTTTTGAGAGATGTCTAATCATATCTTTTGCCCACTTTGTAATGGGACTGTATTTTTTTCTTTTTGACACGTTTGAGTTCCTTGTAGATCCTAGATGTTAGGCCTTTGTCAGACATACAGTTGGCAAATATTTTTCCCCAGTCTGTGGGCTGTCTCCCTGCTGTCTTGATGCAGGAAGCTTGTCAGTTTGATGAAGTCCTACTTCTCTATCTTATCTCTTATGGCATGGGCATTTGGGGTTTTGATCAAGATTTGATTACCAATTCCCATTTTCCTAAGAGTGTCTCCTGCATTCGCTAAGGTTCTCATAGTTTGAGGTTTACATTTAGGTCTTTGATCCATTTAGAGTTGACTTTTGTGTATGGGGATAGGTAGGGGTCTTGTTTTAATCTGCATGTGGTCAGCCAATTTTCCCAGCACCAGTTACTGAATAGGTTTTTTTTATTGTTGGTGTATAGAAATGTGACTGACTTTTGCACATTTATTTTATACCCTGAAACTTTGCCAAAGTCCTTTATTAGTGCAATGAGGTTTTTGACAGATTCTCTTGGGTTTTTGAAGTATAGAATCATGTTGTCTGCAAAGAGGGATAACTTGACTCTCTCTTTTCCTATTTGGATACCCCTGATCTCAATCTCTTGTCTGATTGCTCTAGCTTGGACTTCCAAAACTGTGTTGAAGAGGAGGGGTGAGATTGGGCATCCTTGTCTTGTTCCAATTTTCAGGGGAAATGGTTCCAATTTCTGTTTAGCTGTTGGCTGTGGGTTTCTCGTATGGCTATTCTATTTTGAGGTATGTTCCATCTATGCCTAGATGTTTGAGGGTTTTTATCAAGAAGGGCGCTGAATTTTATCAAAATCTTTTTCCACTCTAATGATATAATCTTGTTTTTGTTTTTACATCTGTTGATGTACGTAATTACGTTTATGGTCTTGAAGATGTTGAACGAGCCCTGCATCCTGGGGATGAAGCCTACTTGGTCGTGGTGGATGATTTTTGAGATGTGTTGTTGAATCCGGTTTGCTAGGATCTTGTTGAGAATTTTAGCGTCTATGTTCATCAAGGATATTGGCCTGCAGTTCTCTTTCTTTGTTGGATCTTTACCTGGTTTGGATATCAGTGTGATGTTAGCTTTGTAAAAAGATTTGGGAAGAGTTCCATCTTTCTCCATTGTCTGGAATACTTTCAATAGGATTGGTATCAGTTCCTCCTTATATGTTTTGTAGAATTCTTCTGGAAAGCCATCTGATCCAGGGGTTTTTTTTGTAGGTAGTTTTCTTATGAACATAGTCATTTCCTGGGTTGTTATTGGTCTATTAAGGGTCTCGATTTCTTCTTATTTCAACCTGGGAGATTGGGTGATGAAAGTCCTGCATTTTCTTTAGGTTTTCAAGTTTGTTTCCATACAAATGTACATAATAGCCTCTGATAATCTTTTATATTTCTTCGGGGTTAGTTGTGACTTCATCTTTTGCATTTCTGATTGTGTTTATTTGGACTTTTCCTCTCTTTTTCTTCGTCAGTCTAGCAAGGGGACCATCGATCTTGTTTATCCTTTCATGTTTATCCTTTCAAAGAACCAGCCTTTTGTTTTGTTGATTTTCTTTTTTTTTTTTTTTTGTATTTTTGTCTTCTATGTCTTGAATTTGGGCTTTTATTTTGGTGATCTAGACTCTTCTGCTGAAGTTAGGGTTTCGGTTGTCTTGCTTTTCCATCTTCATTAGATGATTTGTTAGGCTGTTAACTTGTGATCTTTCCATCTTCTTCATGTGTGTTCATAGAGATATGAATTTCCCCCTTAGTACTGTTTTCATGGCACCCCAGTGGTTTTCTTCTTTTTCATTTGTTTCCAGGTGTTTTAATTTCTGTTTTGATTTCCATGTTGACCCAGGAGTTACTTAGCATCATGCTGTTTGGTGTCCATGTTGTTGTGGGTTTTGGAGAACTTTGTTGGTATTGATATTTATTTTTATTTCACTGTGGTCTGAGAAGGTGCATGGCAGGATTTCAATCTTATGAAATTTGTTTATACTTGATTTATGGCCAAGGATGTGGTGATGAGTAGAATGTATATTCTGTGGTTGTTGGGTGGAGTGTTCTGTAGGTATCAATTAAGTCCATTTGGTCAAGCGTCACATTGAGGTTCTAGATCTCCTTGTTGATTTTTTGTCTTGATGATCTGTCTAGGGTTGTGAATGGGGTATCCAGCTATGATAGTATTAGAGTCAGTATCTTTTTTAAGTTTACCTAGAAGCTGCTTTATGAAAATTGGTGCTCCTATGTTGGGTGCATATGTATTTAGGATGGATATTTCTTGTTGATGGATTGAACCTTTTATCATTATGTAGTGACCTTCTGTATCATTTTTAAATTTTTGATAGCTTAAAGGGTATTTTGTCTGATATTAAGATCGCAACTCCTGCTTTCTTTTGTGTTCCGTTCACCTGAAAATTTGTTTCCCATCCTCTTACTTTGAGTCTGTGAGTGTCCTTTCTGGTGAGATGAGTCTCTTAGAGACAATATATTGTTGCCATGAGATATTTTATCCATTTTGCCATTCTGTGTCTTTTCGGTGGTTCATTTAGTCCATTCACGTTCAGGCTAATTATTGAAATGTGAGAGTTTATTCCCGTCATGAGGTTGTTATAGAGTTTGTTGTTGTTGTTGCTATTTGTTTGTTGTCTTTTTTTTTTTTTTATTTTGGGGTTGATTCATGTGTGTTTTCAGTCTTTTTCCTGCATTCTTGTGAAGCGTGTTGTTCTTTTTTTCCTTCTGTGTTTTCAATACTTTCTTAAGAGTTTCTAGAGGGGGAGGCAGTGTAAGCTCTTAGGGATTGAATGTCTGGGAAAGATTTTAATTCTCCATCACTGATGAGGCTTAGCTTAGCTGGGTAGGTAATTCTTGGTTGAAATTGTTTATCTTTGAGAACTTTGAAGATTAGGCTCCAAGCTAAATCTGCTGCTAATTCTAATTCTAAGGTAGGTAGTGTGACCTTTTTCTCTTGCTGCCTTTAGGATTTTTTCTTCTATACCTACTTTGTGTAAGAAAATTACTATGTGTCTAGTAGTTAGTCTTCTCATTTGTTGTCTTGCAGGGGTTCTCTGATTCTCTTGTATTTGAATGGTCACATCACTGATGAGATGAGGGAAGTTTTCTTGGATAATTTCATGGAATGTTTGTTCCAGGGTGGTCTCTGTCTCTCTATCTGCCTCAGGGATTCCAATTAATCTTAGGTTTGGCCTCTTGAAATAATCTCTCATCTCTTGGAGGTTTTGTTCTGTCTTTTAAAGCTTATTTTTTATGTTTTTTAACAGTTTGGGTTAGTTGCATATTTTGGGCCTCAAACTCTGAGATTCTTTCTTCTACTTGGCTAATTCTGCTTTTCATGCTTCTCAGTTTGTTATCTATTTCATCCACTGTATTCTTTATTGCTGTTTTCTCAGTTATCAACTCCTTCATTCTTTCCTCTTGTCTTTCCTCAATTCTATTTATTCTCTTTATTAATGTCTTGATATCTGGGTTTATGGTTTGAGACCGTTCTGGGGGCTTTTCATTGTTTGCATTCCAAACTCTGTATTCTCAGTGTCTGACCTCTTAAGGGTCTGTATGAGACCCATATTCATTCTTCTTTTGGTTTTCCTTCATTTGCTCAGATTCCCCCCCCCCCCTTTAACCTCTTCTTTAATTCTTTTGTTCAGAAATGAGGGGGTAGCTTTTACTTCTGTTTGTTCAATTTCTTGTTCTTCCTTATATGGATCCTCTGGCTTTGTCAATCCTGAAGCTGGACTCTGGGTTGGGTGCTGTACTTTTTGCAGTTTTGAGATTTAATGGGGGGGGGGGCTATGATTCAGAAACTATCTGTAGATCCCAGTATCTGCTGACCGATGTGTGGGTCCCCTGGAACCCACTTCCCACTGCCTTACAATCTGTACATGCAGTGGGGGTATAGCTTTGCTCCTGGACTTACTGCCTGTCCTGTCTCCCACTCAGATCTGATGTGTCTTTGTCTGATCCAGTGTGGGGGAGGAGCTTCTGTTGTCTGAGTTTGATGAGTTTACCTCTAGGTCCCAAGTTGGAGGCTGGATGGAGCTGGGCAGGGCAATTCTGCCTCAGGACCAGGCAGAGAAAATGGCTCCCATCGGTGTTTTCTCACCGGTGGTGGGGCTTCTCTCCAGCTTTTCCTGATCTTCTGTCTCTAAGAATGGGATCCCGGGTTCCAGCCGCTTTGCTGTCACAGGTGATGGTTTGGGCTGGGTGTCAGGCAGTGAGAATCAGCTGTATTCCACAGGCTTTTCTCAGGAGAGTCTGGAGAACAGCAGACAATCCTGCATGCCAACTCTAATCTGGGAGGTGGGAGTAGGGGAGTTGCAGTCACATCTGGAGGAGAGCCCCAGGTGCATGAACCCAAGTCTCCTCTTAAACTTTCACTCACCCACTCACACAGAGAGTCTTTATGGCCACTCACTTTTGCGGGGACTCTCACAGTCCGACCTGTCCTGTTGCCATCTTGCTGGAAATCCTGTTTGTGGTTCTTAAAAACTGCTGCCAGAGTTTGCAGATATCTTAACTACTCCCCCCCCCCCCTTTTTTTCTGAGTCAGAGTCTCACTCTGTCGCCCAGGCTGGAGTGCAATGGCATGACCTGCTGGGCTCAGGTGATCCTTCCACCTCAGCCTTCCAGGTAGTTGGAACTACAGAAGTGGACCACCACACTTGGCTAATTTTTCTTGACTTATTGTAGAGATAAGGTCTCACCAAGTTGCTCAGGCTGGTCTTGAACCCCTGGTCTCAGGCAGTCTTCTCGCCTCTGCCTCCCAAAGTGCTGGGATTACAGGTGTGAGTCACCACGCCTGGCCCCCACTTCTATTTCATTGCCCAAACACAACAGCAGATCCTGGGTGTTTTTTGTTATTTTGTTTTGGTTTTTTTGAGTCAGGGTCTCACTGTCATCCAGAATGGAGTGCAGTGGCACAATGTGGCTCACCACAGCCTTGACCTCCTGGACTCAGGTGATCCCTCCACCTTAGCATCCCAATGCCTGGCTAATTTTTTTATTTTTATTTTTGTACGGACAAGGTCTTGCTATGTTACCCAGGCTGGTCTTGAGCTCCTGGTCTCAAGGGATCCCTCCCACTTCAGCCTCTCAAGGTGGTAGGATTACAGACATGAGCTACTGCACCCAGCCAGATCCAGGTTTTGAGGGGCTTGACACTCATACAAGTTGAGAAACCTATTTTAAGGAAGAAGATAGACAATTAAAAATACTGGCTGGTCACAGTAGCTCACACCTGTGACCTCAGCACTTTGGGAAGCTGAGGGGGGAGGGTTGCCTGAGAGCAGGAATTTGAGACCAGCCTGGGCAGCTAGTGAGACCCAGTCTCTACCAAAAAAAAAAGTAATAAAATAAATGTGTGTGTGTGTGTGTGTGTGTGTGTGTGTGTGTGTGTGTGTAACTACATTGTATTGAACAACATCATTATACAATCAGTGTGCTCTTATACTACATACATTGATTTATTGATGAATATGTGTATTGTTGCCGGAACATTTGTTTCTTCAGGCAGTTTCAGTGAGTTGGAAAGCAATTTTGTATGCCATTTTCTTTGGGGCTGTCAGACTCTGTCAATTCAGAACCTGTCAGATATACCAAGATGTGATCTAAAACATTAGGATACACAAAATTGCAACCTCCCACACATAAGTACTTGCTGTTTGTAGAACTGCTATAGGTTTGTGCCCTTTGGCAAACCCTGGAATTCTGATAAATTCTGTTTTGTATGATTCCCTCAAAGAAGAGAGAAAAAGCGTATAGTGCTTTTTTAGTTGCACATACCACATTATTGAGTATATTCCTGGTGAGGCACAACTTTCATTTAGGCACTGAAGACAACAGAGTTCCTCACTTACAATTTTATACACTTGATGATCTGAAGAATTTCCCACAGACATGCTCTGGCTCCATATGTTTCAAATCCTGTGTTTCCTTCCCTATTCACATACTTTTAGTTGGGTGTTGTAGGCATTTATCTTGTGAATTTTGGGGCCTGCTCCTTTGTCATGTTGTCAGATCAGTCTATGCAGTGCATATCAGAGCATATCTGCAAGTCATTCCTACACTGGAAGAGCTACAGTAACTTAACCGTACATAGAAGTGACAACTAAACCCAAATTTAATATACACCTCACTCACCTTCCAAATAGCTGAATCCCCAGCTTGCCCACTGCTATCCCATCATCACCTAGCACAAGGAGCTGTGACACGGAGAGGAAATTGGAGTGGAAGTAGGAATATTATAATAACTTAATCAACCAGCCCTCTGCATTTCCCTCCCTTCCTGCTTTTTGATGTTGCCAGTCATAGGTAGTCACAGTTGTGGAAATCTGACAGCCTTTTAATATTTTAATTTACTTATCAATTACAGAAATATTTACCCTGGATCTTGGTAGGTACTACATAGAAAGGGCTCTTTCCAAGAGCACCTATGATCTCCTGACTAGCAAACACAGCAGCTTTTCCTTATTGACATCTTCTTGGACATCTCTGTATAATTTTTACATGTGACATTTGCATACTGCAACATTGTTATAAGTTGAATTACTCTGGCTCTTTGGTTGCCTTGAAGTTGTTGGCTTCCAGTATAACTTTGTCTGAGTCCTTATTTTCTTCTTGCTTGATAGGTAGTTTTTACTTTGGCAGCAATTGTCAGATTTCGCTGCACTGGAGATAATTTTGACATTTTGCTATGTCAAATGTCAGACCAAAAAAAGTATACTACTTATAATGGGCAGAGTATTAGAAACTATCTAAACTGCTAATAGGATTTGTCTAAATGGATCTGTCTAAATGTGTGGGTGTGAATATTTATCTGTTTACCCTAACTATATGTATAAATACTATAAAGCTAAAAATAACATATATTTCTATTTTTGTGGAAATGCCTGTGGCTCTAATATTTAGTAGAGGTAGATTAGAAAAAAAGATGTATAATACGTATTTTATGGTTTAAAACTATATAGGTATAGATTATAGCATTGTTATTTCCTTATATTTTCATTTTGGTTTTATTTTTTATTATTATTATTATTATTATTTTGAGTTGGAGTCTCACTCTGTCACTCAGACTGGAGTGCAGTGGCCACTCGCGGCCACTGCAGCCTCGACCTGCTGGGCTCCGGTGATCCTTCCGCCTCAGCCTTCCAAGTAGCTGGAACTACAGGCATGCGCTACCATGCCCGGCTAATTTTTGATTTATTGTAGAGATGAGGTCTCGTCAAGTTGCCCAGGCGGGTCTCGAACCCGCGGGCTCAGCCAGTCCACTCACCTCGGCCTCCCAAAGTGCTGGGATTACAGGCTGAGCCACCGAGCCTGGCCTTCATTTTGGTTTTAAACATGACCATTTCAGATATGCAGAGAAGACAGGTATTTTATGGATAAGAAACTAAAAGGAAAATAATATAGTAAGGCAGTAAGAACTAAAGATACTGAGGATCAAATCTTGGCTATTAAATCCTGGCACTGCCTCTTGTTATCTATATATATATATCAAAAGACCTTTATTTCCTTATCTGTATAATGGGGCTAATGTCTGCCTCATCGGGTTGTGTTGGGGATCTAAGTGATAAAGAATGAGAAGTACCTATACAGTGTTTGATTTGTAGGTACTTGTCAGTGAGTAATAGGTAGTTTTTATTAATATTATCAATTATAATGTTTTATAACAAGAGGTTTTTACTCCCTTAATGTATTATTTGTTGCTGCATAACTAATTAACCTATAACTTAATGGCTTAAAACAGCAGATCTTTATTATCTTTCTGTTTCTTTGGGTCAGGAATTTCTGAATGGCTTTGCTCTGGTTCTCTTAGGAAGTTGTAATTAAGCTGTCTCCTGTGTCATCAGAAGGCTTATCTGGGGCTGGAGGACCCAGGTCCAAGATGGCTCATTTACAAGACTGTTGGCAGAGGTTTTTAGTTCTTTGATAATTGGACTTTTTTTTTTTGATTTGGAGTTTCACTCTGTCGCCCAGGCTAAAGTGCTTTGGCACTCTCACGGCCACTGCAGCCCCAACTTGCTGGGCTCAGGTGATCCTTCCACCTCAGTCTTCCAAGTAGCTGGAACCACAGGCATGCGCCACCACATTCGGCTAATTTTTATTTATTGTAGAGATGAGATCTCACCAAGTTGCCCAGTCTGGTCTCGAACCCGTGGGCTCAGGCAATCCTCTTACCTTGATCTGGGATTATAGGCGTGAGTCACCACCCCTGGCCTTGGACTTCTTGATAGGACTCTTTGAGTGTCTTCATGACATGGCAGCTGGTTTTCCCCAGAGTGAGTGATCTGGAGAGAGAGAGAAAGATAACGCACACCAGGCAGAAACCACAATGACTTTTTCAGCATAACCTGTGAAGTCATACACTTGTGAAATCATTTCTAAAAAAATAACAGTTTAGCTGTATTCACTATATGTCATAAGGATGAGAATACCAGAGAGGCATGAATGTTGGAAACCATCTTGGAGATTGACTGCCACTCTCAGTTAGTAACTGACAAGCTGAAATTCAAATCAAGGTTTTCTGGCTTTTCTATCACTGACATGTTGGACTCATATCCTAGGTGGTCATCTCATCCTGTCTGATGACTCCCAATTACATCTCAATTCTAGACCTCTCCTCTGAACCCACAACCCATATATCCAATAACCAGCTTGACTGGAAGCCAAATAGGCATTTCAACCTTAGCATGTCCAAAACTAAACTCTGGCTACCCCTGCCAACCCTCTATTCCTGTGGGCTTCTCCATCTCAGTGATGGCAATACTATTTATTCTTCTAGTTGTTCAGGCCAAAAACCTGAGTGTCCTGATTGTTTCCCCTCTTCCTCTCCCATCCTGTCATCTGTCAGAATTCAATCCTTGCCCCATCTGTGTTGCCTCCACCCTGATCCATGCCACCATCATCTCTCACCAGAATATTGCAAGGGCCTTTCACTCTTCTCCCAGCTTCTGCCCTTGTCCTCACTGTAGTCTGTTCACATAGTAACTGGTGGACCTGTTAAGACTCAAAGGAGATTGTGCCACTTCCCAGTGCTTCCATGGCAAGAGCAAGAGCCGCAGATCTCCCTGTACCTGAGGGCTCTCGGGGTTTGGCCTTCTCTCCTGTGATTCCCCCAGTGCCCTTCCTAGTCTCCTCCCTCTGTCCCAAATGCTCTTCCTCCAGGCAGCTAACTCCCGCTTCCAGGAACTCTTTCTCAAATAGCACCTATTCAGGGAGGTCTTCCAGGGGTGTTCAGTGTAAACTTTCAAATGCCCTTGCCCCAGTTACCTTCCCTGCTTCCATTTTTCTCCTTTGTTCTTATCACTGCCTAAATTACTCTGTTTTTTAACTTAAATTTTAAAACTTCTCCTTGATTAAGCCGGGAGTTAGAGAGTGGGCATTTTTGTCTGTTATGTTCACTCCTATAACAAATGGTGAATTAGATTTGCATTTTCTTGAAGCCATTTTTATTTTAATACTTAAGAATGTAGGTGTTACCTTCCCACACAAATATGGTTGAAGTTAGCATACCAGAAACATTTGTAACTCATCAGTACAGTGTGTTATTTCTTGCCCAAGATTACTAGATCCGATTACAGGGGTGAAAAAAAAAAAGGAAAGTTGAGGAGTTTCTTTTATGTGAGCTATTTCTTTTGTGTATTGATTGCAAGTTAGGCATGGACTTCAGATGGAGAATTAAAGTCTATGGTTTTTTAGAGAATTATAGGAAGAGTCATTGGAGAAGCACAACATGTATGTTTAAAGAGCCATATTTTTAAATTTTATTTTGTCCACAACTAAAAATTGTATATATTTATTGTATACAACATGCTTTAAAATATGTATACAATGTAGAATGACTCAACTGAGCTAATTAACATATGTATTACCTCACATACTTTTTTATGGTAAGAGCATTTAAAATTTACTCTCTCAGCTATTTTCAGAGTACAATGTATTAGGCTGGGCATGGTGGCTTGTGTCTATAATCCCAGGATCACTTGCTTCCAGGAGTTCAAGACCAGAAAGACACTTAATTTTGGGGGGTGGGGGGATGGGGCTATAGCAGTTTGAACAGAAGGCAAGGTTTTGTTTTTGTTTTTCTTTTTATAGAGATGAAGTCTCACTATGTTGCCCAGACTGATCTTGAACTCCTGGGTTCAAGTGATCCTCCCACCTCAGCCTCCCATAGTGCCTGGATTACAGGCCTGAATCACTGCACCTGGTCTCCAGCGAGACATTTAAAATTTACTCTCTTGCCAGTTTTCAAAATACAATACATTAGGCTGGGCATGGTGGCTCACATATATAATCTCATGATCACTTGAAGCCAGGAATTCAAGACCAGCAAGAGACCTTGTCTCTAAAATATATGTGTGTGTGTGTGTGTGTGTGTTTGAGTTGAATTCTCATTCTGTTGTCCAGGCTGGAGTGCAGTGGCATGCTTATGGCTATCGTGGCCTCAACCTGCCGGGCTGAGGTGATCATTCCGCCTCAGCTTTCCAAGTAGCTGGAACCACAGCGTGCACCACCATGCCCAGCTAATTTTTTTGTTGTTTATTATAGAGACGAAGCCTCGCCAGGTTGCCCAGGCTGTTCTTGAACCTGTGGGCTCCTCTCATTTCCACCTTCCAAAGTGCTGGGATTACAGGTATGAGCTACCATGCCTGGCTCTAACAAAATTTTTAAAAAATTAGCCAGGTGCGGCGGTGGTATATGCTTGTAATCCTAGCTACTGGGGAGGCTGAGGTGAGAGGACGGCTTGAGCCCAGGAGTTCCAGGCTGCAGTGAGCTATGATGACTGTACTCCAGTCTGGAAGACAAAACAGGACCCTGACTTTAAAAAAAAAAAGAATGCTATTAACTATGGTCACTGTGTTGCACAATAGATTTTTTTTTTACAAACGTATTCTTTCTGTCTAACTGAAAGTTTGTACCCTTTAACCAAGACCCATATCCTGAGTGAGTTGGCTTAGACAGAAATGTGAAAAGACTATATATTAGGAAAGATATACTGTGTAGAAGTTATTGACAGAGGAAAAAGCAGAACCAGCCTTTCTCATGTGAAGATACTGACAAACAGGTCAGGAATTGTAGGTGTGGGTCTTTTAGTGCCGCATTGCTGGTTGTGTGGCGAGTTACTATGCTTGGTGACTTGGGAATAGAGAGGTATGGACTGGCCCTGCCCCACAAAAGCTCTGGAGGCAGAGAAATGCGTAATGGTAAGTATAGAATGCAATCACAGGTGAGCAAGCTTTCCTAGGAATAAAAACTGGCAGGAGAAACAATCAGGGAACATGGGGAGGAGGTGGTGGCATTGAGTAGAGCAATGTTAGGAATGAGAGGGTCTTCAGCAAGCCAAGAAGGGCCCCAGAACAGCCTTGGATGCTGCAGGTGTTTTAATCAACTGGGAATCTTGTTAAAAAAGCATAATCTGATTCTGTAGATCAAGGAGATGAAGCAGAGACTCGGCATTTCTTACAAGCTCCCTGGGGATGCTGATGTCTCTGACTTTAGAGGAGAGGTTCCCCAGCCCCCGGGCCATGGACTGATACTGGTCTGTGGTCTGTTAGGAACTGGACTGCACAGCAAGAGGTGAGTGGCTGGCAGACGAGTGAAGCTTCATCTGCATTTATAGCCACTCGTCATCGCTCACATTACTGCCTGAGTTCCGCCTCCTGTCAGATCAGCTGAGGCATTAGACTCTCATAAGAGCGTGGACCCTATTGTGAACTTCACATACAAGGGATCTAGGTTGCACACTCCTTATTAGAATCCAGTGCCTGATGATCTGAGGAAGAGCTGAGACAGTGATGCTAGTGCTGGGGAGTGGCTGCATTAGCAGTGAGGTTTGACTGCAGAGAGATCAAAATAAACCAATTGCTTGCAGACTCATCAAAACCCAGTCAGTGAGTGGCAAGTGAGTTGATGTACTACAGCTGCATCTGGTGGCAGGCTTTCAGTCAGAATTTGACACTTATTTTAGTCCATGCATGGCCTTCCCATTATTTTATTTACCATTAATGTCTGTACCTCTTTTTTAAAAAAGTGAATTGTATAATTATTTGATTATATATTATAATGTCTTAATTGAAATAAAGTACACAATAAATGTTATGTGCTTGAAACATCCTGGAACTCTTCTTCCCTCCCACCCCCCTCGTCTGTGGAAAAATTATCTTCTATGAAACTGGTCCCCAATGCCAAAAAGGTTGGGGACCTCTGTTCTAGAGGAGCACAGTGCTGTCTGCCTATGTTTCCTTGACCTGTGAGGTGGAGGCTGGTCTGGAAACATGTCAGCACAGGCTTGTCTTATGGTAGGCTCCCAGATACCTGGTAAAAGGAATGGAGGCCAGCAGCCCAAGACCAATCTGGCTTTAGGTGCTTGAAACCACCTGACCTTTCCTTGATCATAGGGCCATTTACTCAGCATTTGGGCCTCCTCTTTCTCCTGAAATCTTTATTTGAGTTGGAGTCTGCCCAGGCTGGAGTGCAGTGGCAAGTTCACATCCACCACAGCCACGACCTGCTGGGTTCAGGCAATCCTTCCACCTCAGCCTTCCAAGTAGCCGGAACTACAGGTGCATGCCACTATGCCCAGGTAATTTTTTTTTGGTTTATTGTAGAGACGAGGTCTCACCAAGTTGTCCAGGCTGGTCTCGAACCGCTGAGCTCAGGCAATCCTTTTACCTCGGCCTCCCAAAGTGCTGGGATTACAGGCTTGAGCCACCACACCTGGCCTGAAATCTATCTTCAAGAGTTCACTTGGGACCAGGCACGGTGGCTCACACCTGTAATCCTAGAACTTTGGGAGGCTTAGGCAGGAGGATCGTTTGAGACCAGACTGGGTAACATAGCAAGACCTCTTCTCTACAAAAAAACTTAGCCAAATGTGGTGGTGCATGCCTATAGTCCCTACTCGGGAGGCTGAGACAGAAGGATTGCTTGAGCACAGGAGGTTGAAACTATGGTGAGCTATGAATGTGCCAGCCTGGGTGACAGTGAGACCCCTACTCAAAAAAAAAAAAAGTTCACTTGGTAATTTTAATGTTTGTTTGACTTTATAACCTCCAAACCCTGGGACATATTGATAGAATGTTACTTTGATCTTTCAGAAAGAAATTGAGTCTCTTGGTAGATTATAAGATGTTTCTTATTAGCTACCAGTCCATTGTCTTGTCTTCAAGTCCAATGATATATTTTTTAAAAGCATATGAATTAATTAGGCCTCTTGTTTTTAGAAACTCCTAACTGGGGAAGAGGGACTTATACCAATCATTCTTTTAAGGCCATCAGGGATCCCTTTTAAACTAGGTGACTTAAGTATCAGCCACCAAGATAGCTACAGATGGTATAAAATGGGCACCATTGGGTTTGTTTGGCATAAAAATTGTGATAGAGACATACATTAGAAATATGCATCGTCAGTGTCCACTTATTGGTAGCAGAGGAAGAACTAAAAACGTCAGAGATGTTTCTGCTTTCTCCTGAGGACCAACAGTTTACACCCAACAACCACACCACACCCGCATACCACACCAGATTGATTTCAGTGTGTGTTGAGACCTTAACTATTTACATTAGGAATTTGAACCTTTCATTAGAATCCCTTTACCTATTTTTATTTTATTTTTATATCTGTAAGTCCAGGTTTCATTGTATCATCCAGGCTGGGGTGCAGTGACATGATCATGGCTCTCTGCAACCTTGACCTCCCAGACTCAGGCAGTCCTATTTTTTATATAATAATTGAATCAGGTCTGATTTTTGACAGTTACACTGCTGTCCCCAGAGGAAAACTCTGTGGCTGTATATTGTTGTTCAGTTTTATTTAAGCATGGCAGGCACGTATGTCTGCAGATGTGTACTAAATATATACTTACATGTATGTTTCCAATTTTCTTCCTAGATTTTGGCCCTGATTGCGTTCATCTGCATAGAGACCATCATGGAGTGCTCCCCATGTGAAGGCCTCTACTTTTTTGAGTTTGTAAGCTGTAGTGCATTTGTGGTGACTGGAGTCTTGCTGATTATGTTCAGCCTCAACCTTCACATGAGGATCCCCCAGATCAACTGGAACCTGACAGTAAGTATAAGTCATCACTCTCTAGCTATGAAAGGATCAAACACTGGTTGGCTCCAAGGAAAAGTTGGAATCTTTACATCTCGTGTTGGTTCTAGTTCATTTTGATACTTAAATATTCCATTATAACTCAGTTGTGAAATTGTAAATTTCTTTACTAAGTTGAGGAAAACTACAAAATAAATTGAAACTTAACTAATGGTAGAAACATAACAAAATTATTTTGGCCCTTTTAAAGATATCATTTTATTTTTGTGATCATCTGAGAAGACTGGTAATGTTGATATTTGCAGAATATGGGAATGAAAATACAGTGAAGACATTTGCATATTTTTCAGACTGGACACAAAGGCCTTTTGCAAAAATATTGATTCTGGAAAAATTAAAAATATGAACAAAAATGCTAATAGCTTGCAAAGCTTAGGAATATTATTAAATTTAAAGCATCTGGGAGGACAGGGAGGGTTTGGTGGTTTGATCAGGATGTCTTGAGTGGAAACATGTCCTCTTCTCCCTGTGGTTTGGGTTCTTAGCTCCGTTTGGACACCCTCATCAATCACCATGGGAAACTTAGAGCTGGTCAGTCCCATGTTCCCTCCTGGACTATGTTACTTGTCCTTACTGTGCAGAATGAGAAAGGAATTTTAATATCATTTGGTTTTCTTCATATTTATTTGCAAATTAGCATGTGCAAGAGTTCAAAGGGAATCTGTCAGGGAGACACACACAAGCATAGTCAGCAGCCTTACCCTTCTGTGCTTGTGGGACGAGAATCCTGTGGGCACTAAGAGAAAGGGGGAGGAGAGTGCTGCTGGCCAGCCTCTCTCACCCAGGGTTGGAAGCCACACAGAAGTCACATGTGGCTCTGTCTTTCTTTGGCTGATGATGCGTGTGTGCAGGCACCATGAGAAAGTGTGGGCCTATGGGAAGCAGCTCAAGCAGTAACCTTGACTGGCAAGACCAGTCTCATGGTATGCCCTGGAACTTGCAGAGTGGACAGTCCTACCCACAGATGTTCTCTGTGTTGTCCTAAAGGAGGAACAATAAAAGGAGAGTTGTTGATCTTGAAAAATTGACAGCATTTGAAAACTTAGCTGGTTTTGTCTTAACATAGAAAGCTGAGAAAAATGTGATATTTACATTTAAGCTCTCAAACCTCAAGATAACTGGAAGCATTGTGTCTGCGTTTTTATGATAGTTTTTAATGTTGCAACTAATTTTAAGGAATTTTTTGTTACCCCTAAGAAAATAGTTATAGAATTGTGTTCTAAGTTGATAGTGTAGTAGGGAGATAGTTTAAGAGAACCTTGCAACTCCCTCCAACTAAAATGCATTCACCATGAAGGCAGGGTCCAGGTTAAGGTCAAGGTTGCCATCTTGTTACTTGGTATCGCAGTTGCCCAGTATTCCTAAGGCCTTCTCAATAAATGCTTGTTGAGGGAGAGGGGTTGGATTGGAAAACCCTTTGAAGAAGAACTATTTCACAAAGAAGTACCTGCTGGAGAAGTTAAGACCATAGGATTTGAGTGTGAAATAGACCTGGCTGGGTTCAAGTCTGAGGTGGCTTTTAAAGATTGTGCATTACTGTGGGCAAATCACTTAGAGCATGGTTAATCAAGTCTCACCATTGTAAAGCAGAGGTAATAATCTTTTTAAGCAGGTTTATTCTAAGTATAAAATGGGATCATGGGTATAAAGGCCCTCAAACTAGTAGGTGCTGCTGCCAGTATAACATTATTAATCTCACCTTGAGTAAGATTGTCCTGGCAGACTGTTGTTGACTATTAACCACACCATTGTCTGTAGACTTCCACTGGGTTTGACTTTACTCTCTTAATCCTGTTTTGTCAATTTATTTGAAAGCCATTAATCTGTTAAAAGACTTCATGCTTTGGATTTCTCCATTATTCATACTGGCCTTTATATCCAGAAATACCTATTTAGTGAACTTTCTAAATTCTGATTTTTCTGTTTTAATCAGGAAAAATTTTCCACTTGTTGGCTACCATATTACTGGTCTTATTGAAGTGGATCTCTTCCACTGGAAAGTTGATATTTGCCCTTTTCCTCTGGGTGATGGTGGCTGGGGCCTGAGGCTGGGTGGTGATGTGATCACTTGAGGACACCTTCCTGTCCTTTGGGATCCATTCCAGAATTTCCACCCTTTTGAATCAAATGAAGACTGTAAACTTATCCAACAAATGGGTATGTACTTTACATGAACTTGAGCTTATGTCATCTATTCTCTAAAAGGGAAGAAAAAATGAGTTTCTGAGGATTGATCTCAGCTCGTCAACTCGCTACAGAAGGGTTGTCCTTGGCTGCATTGTGTTTCTCTAACAATGTGATGGGAGTATATGGAGTATTTTTGTCCCCAACTGAGACCATCTGATGAGTGAAATAGGATGTGATTGGTATAGATTTAGAAACAGGGGTCATTCCAGGAGTCCAGGTTGACATAAATATAGATGAGAAATGGTAAATAAGGAGGATAATGCATAATTTTCTGTAAGTATAATTTGATGTAATTTGGAAGATTCTGTTAATGTCAGGATTTTGGTTTTGGGTTTTTAAAAAATGAATTATGGGACTTATTCTGCAGTCAATTTCCCTTCCCTTCCCCCTTCCTCT
>NW_007097662.1:401779-403714 GCF_000164805.1 Carlito syrichta
CCCTTCCCTTCTCTTCCCTTCCCTTCCCCCCCCCTCCTTCCTTCCTTCCTGTCTCACTCTACTGCCCAGATTATAGTGCAGTGGTATGATAAGAGCTCACTGCAGCCTTGAACTCCTGGCCTGAAATTGATCCTCCTGCCTCAGCTCCTGAGTAGCTGGGACTAAGGTGTGCACTACCATGCCTGGCTAATTAAAAAAAAATTTTTTTTTGTAGAGATGTGGTCTCGCTATGTGACCCTGGCTGGTCTTGAACTCCTGACCTCAAGCCATCCTCCTGCCTCTGTTTCCCAAAGTGTCTAGCGCCCTGTCCCCTCCATTCCCAAAGACTGCCAATGGGTCCCACTCTCCTCTGCTCTCCCAGCAGAGCCTGGGCCCGCTCAGCCAAACTTTCCTAAAGAGAAGGTCAGGCTGGGTGTCCTGGCTCAAGTCTGTAATCCCAGCACTTTGGGAGACTGAGGCGAGAGGATTGCCTGAGGCCATGGGTTCAAGACCAACCTGGGCAACATGGTGAGACCTTGTCTCTTCAATACATAAAAAATTAGCCGGGCATGGTAGCACACGCCTGTAGTTCAGCTATTTGGAAGGCTGAGGTGGATGGATCGCTGGAGCCCAGCAGGTCGATGCTGGGGTGGCTATGAGCGTGCCACTGCACTCCAGCCTGGGCGATGGAATGAGACTGCAACTCAAAAAAAGAAAGAGAGAAAGTCTACTACTGCCTTCTCCCTCCCTGCCTCTTAATCTTTATTTTTTAAACTCTTGCTGTTAAATCTAGAAAAGTTTATGAAAATAAATAATACAGTTTAATGAAGAATATAAAGATTGTGTAGTCATCACCTAGGTCAAGAAATAGGATATTGTCACACCCCCAAATCCTCCGTTTTCTACTCAACACAACTATTGCCCCGTCCTCAGTCCACTGTCCTGATTGTATGGTTCTTGCCTGATTCATCTTCAGCGCATTCCAGTCTGACTTCGTTGAAAGTCCTCTGGTCAGGATCGTGGACGGTAGGGGTGGGCCTCCATGTTACTGGATCCTTTGGTGGTCCTTTGTTGTCACCCCATTCAACATTTTCATGGCATCTGCTCTGGAATGCT
Organism: Carlito syrichta; assembly: GCF_000164805.1. Taxonomy (NCBI): domain Eukaryota; kingdom Metazoa; phylum Chordata; class Mammalia; order Primates; family Tarsiidae; genus Carlito; species Carlito syrichta. Next base: position 402,875 of record NW_007097662.1, read on the forward strand.
GTGTCCTTCCTGCCATGCTCGCTAATCTTGTATCCTGGGACACCCTGGCTACACCTTCTCAGTGGCCTCTGTGGTCCCAGCTCCTCTCTCAGACCCCTCCCTCTCTAAGAACACAGGCTGGGTGCTGTGGTGTGTTGAGGACAGTGGTCTCCAGTCACCCACAGGATCCACTACCTGAACCTTGAGACCTCAGGCATGACTCGTCTTATGTTTTTTTCCCAACACTAAATATGTTTTCCACACCAACCAGTTCTGTAATTCTTTGACACCAACTCGGTATACAATAATCCCATTCAATACTATTACTAACTCCTAGAGTTAGCACAGACTCCACAGATTAAGGGCTCAGTCCCACAAGAATGGCCCACTTCAGATATCAACTGCAAATGGGGTGCCTAGGCACTGCTGTCTGGCCTGGCTGAGTACAGATTAGATGGTTTCCACAACCCCCTCCTCATGTTCAATAATCCTCCAGAACTACTGACAGAATATGTACAATTACTAGTTTGTTATCAAGGATACAATCAGGAACAGCCAAAGATGCACAGGGCAAGGACCAGAAAGGTCTCAAGTGCAGGAACCTCTGTCCCTGTGGAGTCAGGATGAGCCACCCTCCCAGCATGTGAATGTATTCACCAACTCAGAAACTCTCCAAATCCCATCTTTAAGGTCTTTTTTAATGGTGATTTCATTATATAGGCATGATTGATTGGCCAAATCATTGGCCATTTGATGACTGAACTCCATGTCCAGCCCCTCTCCCCTTCCTGGAGGTCCAGGGATGGGGCTGAAAGTTTTAACCCTCTAATCACCTGGTTGGTTTTTCAGGTGACTAACCCC
>NW_007097662.1:403740-425627 GCF_000164805.1 Carlito syrichta
CCCCCCCCCCCCCCCCCCCCCGAAACTCTGCTGTTTTCCTGAGAGTCACATGATTAGCACAAACTCAGGTGTGACTGAAAGGGGCTCATTATGAATAACAAAAGATCATCCAGGAAATTCCAATGATTTGAACCAAATACATACATACATTTTATTTTATTAGAGACATTTTATTTTTTAGAGACAAAGATCTTACTCTTACCCAGGCTCTAATGCAGTGGTACTATCATAGTTCATTACAGCTTCAAACTCCTGGGCTCAAGCCACCCTTGATCTACCTCAGCCTCCTGAGTAGCTAAGACTGCAGGCATGCACCACCATACCCAGATTATTATGTATTATTTTGTAGCAACAGGGTCCACTATTTTGCCCAGGCTGGTCTTGAACTTCTGACCTCAACTTATCCTCCCGCTTCAGCCTCCCAAAGCATTGGGATTATAATGTGTGAGCCACCACACCTGGCCAGAGTACATATTTTTCATTTCCACACTCATTTTTTCTGTGACTCATTTCTGCCATTTATAAAAGTTGAATAAAATAGCAAGTCCTGCCTTATGGGTATTTTGGACCATAATTAGGCTAGGTTTCAGTGAGATCCTGGAAGCAAAATGATTGGCACTATATGCACTCCATAGATAGTAGGTACTGCATTGTCCCTTGATCCTGGGGCCATCTGAGCACAGGTCAGTGCACAATATGAACGGAATGGTTGTAAACTTCCTTGTCTAATCAATGTGCAGAGCTGAGACTAGAGCCAGCCACAGAGCCCATTGGTGTGGGAGCCAAGCAAGATTGCAGTGACGGCTTAGGGCTGAGCATGTTTACAAATGTCTCATCTGTGATCAGCTCAGCAAACATTTATTGAACACCAGCTTTGTGCCAGGTTTTCAGTTTTATTAAGTGTGGGAACTCTCTTTTGGGCAGGTCAATGCAAGCTACTCTCCAGAGAGGTGTGTGCTCTTTAGGATCCAGTTTTGTGGGAGGATACAGAGTGGAAGGCAGCAGATCCCTCAGGGTAGAAGGCCTAGACTGGGTCAGTCAGGGAAGTTCAGAGAAAATGCCAGATTCCATTTGGGCCTTGAAGGATGAGTAGCTGCCTTCTGGACATAGACTATAGCATGGCAGGGCCTGTGGTAGGATGCCCCAGTCTCTGGCCCACTGAGGCCAGAGACTGGGGCATATGACATAAATGGGTCGGAAGATGGAAAGGGTGGGCCTCCTACACCACTAACTTACTTCTGATAGAATTGTGGAGAGCAGCTGGAAGTTGGGTTTGGTTTATTTTTTAGGAGTTGGTTTTTTATGTGCAGTCTTCTGGTGTTTAAATGTTGGCTGTTCAACTTTGTTCTGAATACTATACAAGTCAAACCTTGAACACTGTACAAGTCAAACCTGTCTCTGGGCCAGGTATGACCGATAGACCTCTCGTTAGCACCCTGTAGGCCAGATCATGTTGGTCTGTTACTGGATTTGTTTGGGTTCATACTTGGGCATACACTGGTGTGTTACTGAAAGCATGTGTTTATGTAAGGGGCTGGTAGACTGGATAATTGCTTAGTTCCTATTCTTCCACCTTCTTCATCTCCTAGCATAAGGAGGGGCTGTGACCTTGGGTGTTTCAGGAACCAGACAGGTGACAAGGTGTCTGGGTATGAGATTGCAGGGAGTGAGGAGGACTGTGGCAGACTAGAAAGCACATGACTGATACAGTACAGGCCCTATCAAAAGCATTAAAAAATGTTTAAATATCAATGTTGACTCTAAAAATCAGAACCCACATGTGCACCCCTAATAGGAAGGCTGAATCCATAAGCCTTGCTTCTGTTTCATGGTTGATGCTGTTCAGTGTTTGATTGTGGCTAACCTTTGTATATCCCAGTTTTAAGCCTTTTAAATTGTGAAAGTGATAAGTGTTTATTGTAGAAAAATGAGAAGATATAGATAATTTCTAAAAATCATGCGATGACCAAAGAGAAATGAAAGCATGTCCACACAAAAGCTTGTAAGTTTATAGCTGACTTTCTCTGAAATAATAAAAAACTATAAACAACAGAAATGTCCATAAACTAATGAAAGATTAAATAAAATATGTGTCTATAAAATGGAATATTATTCAGTAATAAAAAGGAATGATGTATTGATACAAACCACAACATGAATGAACCTTAGAACTATTATACTAAATGAAAGAAGGCAGGCACAAAAGACCACATGTTATATAATTCTATTTATATGAGATGTCCAGAATAGGCAAATCCATAGAGACAGAAAGCAGACTGGTGGTTGCCCAGGGTTGGGGGAGGAATGAGAAATTTGCTAATGAGTATGGGGTTTTTTTGGGAGTGCTAAAAATGTTCTAAAATTGCATTGCGATGTAATTGTGCACTTTAATTGGATGTATGTTATAGTATGTGAATTATATTCCAATCAAGCTGTTTAGAAATATGTGATACAGCAAACCCAAGGGTAACCACTTAAAATACTTGTGCATAAATCCGTCTAGACTATCTTCTTTATATTCTTTTTTGCATATGCTTATATGTTGTGATGTGTGAGTGGAGAAAAATGGAACCATTAAAGTCATACTTTTTCATTTGCATGATTGTATTTTCCATGTTAGATATATAGCTGCATCATTATTTTTAATGACTGCATAGTGTCCGTCCCAGTATGTAAATAACATTTTATGTAACAAATCTCCTATTGAGCAGTTTTTTTGCTTCTAGGTTTTTCCCATTTTAAATAATGTCATGAAGAACATCCTTATAATTAGACCTTTTTGTCCTTATATGATTTTTTTTTTTTTTTTTGAGTCTGAGTTTCACTCTTTTGCCCAGGCTGGAGTGTAGTGGCACTCTCACAGCCACCGCAACCTCAACTTGCTAGACTCTGGTGATTCTTCTGTGTCAGTTTTCCGAGTAGCTAGAGCTACAGGTGTGCACCACCACACCCAGCTAACATTTTGATTTTATTGTGGAGACGAAGTCTTGCCAAGTTGTCCAGGCTGGTCTCAAACCCCTGGGCTCAGGTGGTCCTCTCACCTCTGCGTCTCAAAGTTCTGGGATTACAGGCTACAAATGTGGAATTCATAGATAAATGATATGGACCTCTTTAAAACCCTTGATCCCTGTTGACAAATGGTTTTCCAGAAAGTTGTGTCATTTAGTCATTTGTGTCATTTAGTCATTTGTGTCATTCACTCTTTCACACACACTCACAGATGAATAGTGGCATATGATTGTAATTTAATTTTCATTTACAGGACTACCCTTGGGTTATAAGTAAATTTGAACATTTTTCTTACTGACCATTTGTAATTCTTTTTTAAATTGCTTGTTTGTGTCTTTTCCTCATTTTGTTCCTTTTCTTATCAATATGCAGGACCTATTTATAAATTAATGATATTGATCATTTAATCAAATGATTATTTAAGGTTTAATGCTTTCCAGAATTTTGCTTGAAGCTTTCTATATTTGGTGTAATGCTTTAGAAAGTTCTTCTTCCTGACCAGAGTTATTTATTTAAACACACACAGACTCACACACACACACACACACACACACACACACACACACACACACACACTTATGGTTTTGCTTTTTTTAAATGTAATTTTTATTCTCTTTGATTTATTTGACTTAAGGTATTAGGTCAGAATACATGTTTTAAAAAGTGTTTAATCAGTTGCCTTAGCACCGTCCTTTCTCTTTTAAATATAGTGTGTTTTTAAATTGTATTGTACCGTTATCATACCCAAGAGAGTTAGTAATTCTTTAATATTATTTAATATTTGGTTCATATTCTGATTTCCCTCTTGTCCCATAATCTTTTACATTTGTTTTGTTCAAATTTTGATCCAAATGGGACCCACACAAACATCCTTCTCCCATTTTCTTTCTTTTTATTACATTGACTGGTTAGAAAAACTGGGTCACTTATCCCATGAAATGTTGTACAGTTTGGAGTTGGCTCTGTGTACCCTCATGGTGGTGTTTTGCTTGTTCCTTTGTCCCCACCTTCTCTAGACTGAGTCGTTGGCTTCGAGGCAGCACTGAGCTGCAGAAACTTCTCTGACAGTGCAAATGTTTTCTAATCTGTGTTGCCCAGTGTGATGGCCACTAGCCACGTGTGACTGCTAAGCACTCGAAATGTGTCTAGTATGACTGAATAACAGGATTTCTTTGCTTTACATAATTTAATTAACTTTAAATAGCCACATGTGGCTAGTAGTTATCCTATTGGACAGCAGAGCTCTAGAAGCTTCGTGATAAGCAGGTTCAGTTTTTCAGCAAGTGCTTCTGTATTTTTATCAGTGGCATTTGAGGAATAAGACATGTTTTGCTTTTGTTAGCAGTTGCTGGTATTTTCTCTCTGGTTTAATCTGGTCCCTTAACTCAGATCATGATGGGAAATTATCTTGTCTTTTTTCCTTTTGAAGGACAGGGTGTCACCCAGGCTGGACTGCAGTGGTTCAAGTAGTCTCAAACTCCTGGGCGCTAGGACTACAGGCACATACCACCATGCCCCTTATCCTTTTGAAATTTTTTCACTGTATTATCTGATCACATCAATCATTTCTGTCTCCATTTACTATTGTCAATTATCATTATTGAAACAAACTTAAAGCTATTGATACTCCTACAACTTACAAATTTTTGTCTGTTTATTTTTTAGCCCTTTGCCACATCTGTATTTTTATCTATTCATCTTTAATGTAGATACTAATTTGTTTGATGTTTGACCTCATTGTTGTATCATAAAGTATTTTTCCTTGTTTCTGAATAGTCTTTGCTTCAGGAGGTATGTTTTATATTCTTTTTTATTCCTATAGTATTTTCCCCAGAGCTGAGTGTAACTAAACGCTTCCTGGCTGGAATTTGTGAGAAATTTGCCCTGACTGACACAGGCCACAGCTGAAACCTGTCCTGCTGGCAGAAGCTTCTGAACAGAACATGAGCTCATGCAGAAGCTCTGAGCAAGAGCAGGTTGGGTTTCTGCTGCACAGGCCAACACTGTAATGATGCCAGTGTCCCTGATGATGTCCCTGCTTCTTTAAAAAGAGGAAATCAATCTTGAAGCCAGACCAGACAAGAGGACCCACCAGGCATTGATGGTGTAGTCAACCTGGCACTCAAGCAGTTTGGGCTTTTTCCTGAATTTTCTTTTCCTTAGAGATTATAATGGCATATGACCCCAGGGTACTGGGGGCCTAATGCTAAAGTAGTAATAAAGAAGTGACAATAAATATGTAGGGGCCCTAACTGTGGGTCAGGCACCATGCTCAGCTCTTCACGTTCCTTCAACAGTGGGAAAGGAGGTACTATTCCCACCTAAGACAGAATCAAAGTAACTTGTCTGAAGTCATATGGTTGGTTAGGACCCTAGTCTGGCTGTGACCCTTAATCACTGTGCTGTGTTCCCTTCTGCAAATAAGTTAGGAGTTAAATCAGTGAAACACTGGATGTGCAACCTGATGTGCTGTGCAAGAAGCTTAGGAGAAAAATCCTCCGGGCTTAGTGACATAGAGTTGGAAGATTGTGTGAGAAAGTGTGAGGTCTGACTGTGTGCTTTATGTGTGAAACTGTGTTTTAAATGTCACCCTTGAGTGCAGGGAATGCTGGAGGGATCTCACCAGCTTTAGTACATGTGGACTCTTGGGGAACTTTGTCCATACTAAGATGATTTGAGCATGGTTCTTAAAAGATGACACTAGACCTCTGAAAGGTAATTAGTGTTAGCAGTTTTTGTTGCTATTTCTTAAGTCAAGAAATGATAATGTGGTTGGTTAAAATGTAGATTTTGCTGAGGTGATTTATCAAGTAGCGTCACAAACTGTCACCATCTTTGCCTGCCTTTGCGTGACCAATACCCCTATGACATTGGGACTGAAATATGGAGCCATCAGGGAGGTTGGATAGCGTGGGTCTTATTTTGAAAGTTTTTCAGTTGCTTTTAGAGCAGAGGATGGAATGGTTCTTTTCATGTGGTTTTATTTTGTCTTTTTCTTTAGGATTTGGTCAACACTGGACTCAGCACTTTCTTTTTCTTTATTGCTTCAATTGTACTGGCTGCTTTAAACCACAAAACCGGAGCAGAAATTGCTGCCGTGGTAAGCAAACTCCAGTGATTAAAACAGGCTGATCCGTGCACCTCCTGTGACTTGCTCTTTTATCCCTGGCATGTGTCCTGCTTGTTCTCCTTCAGATTTTCTTTTGCTAATGAAGATGCTACTGGGCCAGTGGGGATCCCAGTTCCTTCAGTGCTGTGGTTCTCCAAGTGTGGTCCCCAGAACAGCAGCTTCAGTGTCACCCAAGAACTTGTCAGAAATGCAATTCTTAGGCCCTTTCCCAGAGCTACTGGATCAGAAATGTATTTTCATAAGCCTCAGGTGATTCAGATGCATGCTCAAGTTTGAGAATCCCTGGTTTGTCTGTTCTCAACAGAGTCCTGGATGTCTGTTAGTGTTGTTGCTTTTAAGAGCCTCACCTGGGAAGGTGGGGTTTTTAATGAATAAGAATGCAGTCACCACACCATTTAGCAGTCACATGGCATTTTTGCCCTTCAAGATGGAATGCTATCTTGGGAGGTGGGAACCAGATAAGACTTTCCCTCTCCGTGCTCTGCATTTCTCTGTTGTTCTCAATTTACAGTGAACACGTACGCTTTTGTAATTTGGGGAATTAAGAGGTTTGCAAAAATTATTAACATTATTAAGCTGGCTACTCTCTGAGGTGTCACTCAGTAGATTCATCAATCCTTATCAAATAATTAAAATCCTGCTACTTCTTACCCTGGAGCTGCCTGCCTACTTGAGGCTGCCCAGATGAGAGGCAGGTGGGGTGTGGACTCTGATGTGAAATGGCAGCCCTGTGGCTTGATTTGGGACTCATACATTAGACCCTGGTTTTCTACCTACATCATATTTTGTCCACACTGTATGAAGGTGGTGTAAAGGAGGTGCTTTTGGAATTTGTTTCTTAGCATTCCAAAACACATCAAAGGAAATCTTAAACTGTCTTTAGGCCAGACAGAATTTTCTGTGGGTCACGTGACTCAGCATGGTGTGACAGCCACATGTCTAGCATGGCTGGGTGATGGGGCAGAGAAAGAAGAGGCTGCACCCAGCTTAGGTCACTGCAAAAGCCACGTAGGACCAAGTCATGTGCCTGAGGACTAACCAGGCTTGTGTGTTTTAGATATTTGGCTTCTTGGCAACTGCGGTGTATTCAGTGAACACATTCCTGGCAGTGCAGAAATGGAGAGTCACCACCCGCCAGCAAAGCACCAATGACTACATCCGAGCCCGCACAGAGTCCAGAGATGTGGATAGTCGTCCTGAGATCCAGCGCCTGGACACATGAGAATCTGCCGGGTCTTCTTCCTTCCCATCCTCATGCCCATCTTTCAGTCAAGTTTTCTTTCCCTCATCACGTCAGACTTTCATGTGATTCAGTTGAATTTTGTCCTCTTTGGTAAAAGTTCATTTGGGAAAGGGTTTCTAGGTGACCCACTGGACAGGTCCGTGGTGGGCTGGGGAGGCATATGGCCATGGGAGCAACCGGTCTCACTGACTGCCCAGGTCCACTTTAGGTCTTACTGTCCCAAAGCACAGACTTCCCTTCTCACTCTGAGCCACCATGTCATATGTACTTGTGACAAGACTTTGCATTTAATGGGGCTGCTACAAGGGGGAAATATTAAGGAATGAAGGTACAGGGTTGGAATAGGCAGTCCGCAGCGGCTCTGGACAGTCCTGTGGCGTGCTCTAGGTCAGTGTTTAGTCTGGCTGCCTGGATCCACCCTGCTCCTCATCTTCCATGTCTGGGGCCTCCAGGCAGCCAGCGTCAACCCAAAGGCCATGTGTGATTCTGAGGGTCATGGTGACAGATGTGTTTCTGGGGCTGTGGAAAGCTGATGTCCTATCAGGAAGTCTCCCCAGGCCTGCTGACTCATAGGAGGGTGATTGTTTCCTGCCCTGCTGAGAAATCACTTGATTCATCCTCAAATGAAATACCTTCCAGAATCTCAGATCCTTCTCCAGGAATATGGGGATCATTTTATTTTCCAGTTTCCTGCCTACCCTAAGTACTTTGAGACTGAATTACAGATTTCAATAATTTTACCTTCTCAGGTAAAAGCCATGAACGAAGAAACACGTCCATTCCACCAGCCAAAGCACTTGCCCATTTGCTGGTTTCGTGGACATAGGTCAGGGGAGGTGTTTGCATGTATTACAAATCACACACATGCACCCCTGTATTTTAGGGATATGTGTTGATTTTCTAAATGCCTGAAAAGAGTTCTAAAGTGATTCTGAACAGATTTGTCTAGGATTTGAAAATACTTGAATTTGCACCAGGACACATTCTTCCACCCATGTTTCAGAAGGCATTAATGGGTGCTTTGGGCAGTGTCATAGCTGTGGATATCAATCTTGGGAGTTGTTGGGAAAAATCCTAGTTACTTCAGGTTTTTTATTGGTTCTTAATAAAGTGAAGATTATTGTATGTGGTGAATGAGTTAGACAAGCCCCTATGATGCTGTAGTTTTTTTTAAATTAGAGATTATCTTTTTTTTTTTTTTTAAGTCAGAGTCCCACTTCATTGCCCAGACTGGAGGGCAGTGGCACGCTTCTGGCCACTGCAGCCTCAACCTGCTGGGCTCTGGCGATCCTTCCACCTCAGCCTTCCAAGTATTGGGAACTACAGGTGCGCACTACCACACCTGGCTAATTTTTGATTTATTGTAGAGATGAGGTCTCGCCAAGTTGCCTGGGCGGATCTCGAACCTGCGGCCTCAGGCAATCCACTCACCTCGGCCTCCCAAAGTGTTGGGATTACAGACTGAGCCACCGAGCCTGGCCGAGATTAATTATCTTTTATGGAAAAATTGTTTTAATCTGTCAGGTTTTCACTCTTTGAACTGTTTTTAATGTTTACAAACTTCACTCTTACGCTAACGTTTTGTATTTAGCCTTCATCAAGGAAAAAACATTGCGGGCAGGAAGATTTTGCAGTAGTGTGGAGAATCCCCAGAATCCTGTACTAGTGCATGTTTACAACTTCAGCAGTTACTGTGTGATCAATAACTCAGAGGGGCGGGAGAGTCTGTGTGAGAAAGTGCCATCCCCCTATGCACATGTGGCATTGCACTCTCCAGAAAAGGGCAGCATCTGATTTCACAATGGTGATCAGGTAACTGCTAGGCTGGGGATTCTACAGGAAATGGTGCTGCGCTGTCTCTGAAGGATCAGGTTCAGGATTAGTGCCCTACACCGACATCTGGTACAGCCCAAGTTCTGCTGCAGTTCCAGCTCGTGGCAGTGGCCCAGGCTACATGATCAAGTGCCATGCTTGCATCAGGGGCTGACCCAGCTAGCCTGGTGGTAACTCACCTCCCCTCTTCTCCCACAGAGGAGGGAGCCAGGCCTGGTCATAGCTGGGTGTGCTGCCCAGCGGGTCTGATAGAACCTTGGTCTCATATATGTTGTGAGTCAGTACAAATCATGCTTCACAAACTTCGAACCTTATTGCATGCAGTGATTTGGGGGGAGATTATGACATCTGGATTTTATCTTTTCATTTTATATATTTATTTTGCATTTGTTGAGTGTGTATGCAGAGTCAGAATTGGACTTACCTCCCTTTGAGAGTTCTATAAAATAGGGCCACAAAGACTCAGCCTTGCATTAAATGGGGCCCACTTAGAAGGACCACCCTGAGCTTTATCAGAAATCTCCTGCTGGGGAATCATGTTACTTGGCCTCAATAAAAGGCCGCCTTTGAAGTGAGACTGAAAACAAGGATACCATTCAGGAGGGATTGGTGCCCAGGTTTTCCCAAGTCACTTCAATAAAATCAGTTATCATCTAGTGAAAAGGAGATAGGTGATGGGCTGCCTGAGGGTGTGTTGTCAGCTGCAAGAAATAGTTCTGAAGGCCACTGATGTTTTAAATGCAAATAAATGATAAAAAGTGATGACATCTTATGCTAGAGTGATTTTAGAAATTAATTTACATCTTAGTGATAGGTTCTTTGGAATTATTTATGTCCCTGTAGCTATTTAATATCCTTTGTGCCATGAGGCTCCCCTGTGGTTTTTGTAAATGTATGTCCTTGTATTTAATTAGCTCCCACCAGAACCAGAAGTGGCCACGGACACTTCCTGATTGGTGTAATGCCCAGCCATACATCTCATCACATACAGTGTGGTGAGGAACATTCCAAAGGGAATATGGTTGTTTATGGTGAATGTAATGTCACCTGCATTTTTCTTTTATGTTGCCTCTGTATACAAACAGAAGACAGTCTATATTGAGGGGACCTTAAAATGACCTCTGCAAATTGAAGGGAGCATTTTTGCATTTAATAGTTTCTGTATGGACCAATGTTATTTTGGTCTGGGGCATTTGAAGGCTGAAACAACTTTAATTTTCTGAGTTCTGGTGGGATGATACTGGTTTTTATAGTTTGAGCAAAACTCAGAGCTGCAGTTGCTATGTACATTTGGATTTGAATTTGGATTTGTTCCTGGAGACTGTACAGATGGAACCCTCAAGCATTTGATGGAACCTCTGATGGTTTTAGATGGATGCAAGCACTTATGTCCCCCAGAAAAGGTTTACTTTGGCACTGATGGTTGATTTTGTATTTTCTTTCCTTGCCATTTGCCTTGCTCCTCCCTTCCCACTGCTGAAGGCATGGGGATGAATACCTTCTCCCTTTCATAGAGAGAGATTACAATCACGAAAGCCTGAAGACACTTGTTGACAACACAGAAAGCCAGGAAAGGACAGATGCTGTTAACAGAATAAAATCTCATCAGAGAAGTTAGATTTAAAGTAAACAGCCATTCAAGGGAATTGCTTTTGTCTACAGAAAAAGTAAGAATGTGGTAGCCTACACAACCCCAGTATGCACGTCTTCCTTGGCAACTAGAGCTGATGAACCAGTGTGGACAGAAACTGGCCCACGTCTGAGGGCTTGGCCCTTGGAAGCTGATGGCACCCCCAGGCTTTTGGGTCTCATTACCATCCTTTGGCAGGAAGACTCATGCCCAAGGGCAGTAACAGTGTGTTTGACCTCCACCATGTGTTGGGTGCTTCTGGCAAGAGCTTCATGACTCAGTTGAAAACATTCCCAATCTCTTCAAGTTTGCAGTTTCATCTGCCTTTCTTTGAAGGTGAGTCAGACTTGGGTTAAGTCACAGGCAGTCTCTGAGGAGACCAAGCACGGACTCCTTTGTCCACACGTGTGTGAATACTTGCTTGCAATGAATGAGCCTTGAATAACCCCACATATGTCATGTCCTGTGGGTAGCCCAAGCTCACCTTTCCTCATAGATTTGCATATGCTATTTGGGAGAAACCCCTCACCTATCCATGTGCTCTAAGAGGTGGACCAAGGTCTGTGCAAAATTTTCTGTGGGTCAGTCTTAGACGTTGTCCTAACAGATGAACAGGACCAATTTAGTGGTTCTGGAAGGCACTGATGATTTAAATGGTTCCAGTTGTGCCATCTGTGTTCAAAACAAAGCTAACATGAAGTCAGCGATCATCATCTCCTTCAGACCTTGTTTACAGAGAAACAGGTAGCAGGGAGAGGAAACACTTTCTAGGCCAAGAGCTGCTAACTGATTCTCTTGAGCAGAATAAAAACCTACTTTCTACTCCAGGGACTGCTGTTTGCTTATGAGGTCTCCAGGTATCCTTTTATTTCCTAGTGAAGTTGCAGGATCTAGGGATTTTCTCTTCCCCAGGCCTGTCTTATTTTGTCAGAACCCATACATAGGACCAACAGCTCAGGCTGGTGAGGTGCATGCAGGGACAGACCTGGGAGGTGAGAATGGGTAGATTGTGGCCACCTGGCATACCCAGCCTCTGGCTGCTGTCGGCCTGTTGATGACACTAGACATGCTTACAAACTTGGATTGTCTTGGGAAAAGTGTACTTGGGTAACTACCTTCCTATCTTCTTATCTTGGAAAAGTGAGATCTTGGGTTCCGGAATCAGCATGAGGACAAGAGTGGAATGTTGGGGACCATCTTCCTTGGTGCTGTGGGTGAGCTCGTAGCATCTGGTTTGGGAACTGTGGGTCCAGGCAGGTGACTCTGAAGCTGACTCGGCTGTGATCTCAGACAGGACACACACTTAACACCTTTAGCTTTGTAAACCTTCCTGATGCTTTCTAGAATCTTCTTTTCTTCTTTGCAAATATTAAAATCACAAGGACTGTTTGGTTGAGAAAGTAATTTGAAATATTTGACCTTTTATGTTTCTTTTATTTAGAAACTGTGGGAAAGAAAATACCTTTAGTATCTGTTAGATCTAGAATAATTTTCCTTTGAAAGTGAATGTTCTTTTTTTCATGCCAGTGAATAGCATTTATACGTTTTTCATCTTGAAACAGAGGAATGAATCCTATTATATTTTTCCTTCTTTTGTCTAGAATATATTTGTTTTCCATTTGGATACAGTTTCTCAACGTTTGAGATTTTTTCCCCCCTTCTATTTTTTTCCCCGTAAACATAATAGTAAAGAAAAAAATTACCAAGCCCACTGAATTTGAATCACTGACAACTTGTCTAGAAAAGTTTAGATGATGGTTCTTTGAATAGTTTATCTTTTTCACAGGGTTAATTTGTTGTCTGCATTTTTCTGCCGAGACTCGCTATTTCTAGACACTCTAGGGTGTCTAGAGTGTTTTGGTGGCATGTTTTTCTTTGGGATGCAAAATATACAAAGGCCAGAGAGCCTTTGGTTAAGGGGTTAATATCTCTTAGACTACCGATTGGAACTTTTATGGTTCTAATTTAGAGTTAAGAGCGTGTTGCACACAACCTTAATCAGCTTGTTGATAGGATTTAGGGTGAGGCCCAGAATTTCTCTTCATAATTGTGCCTGAAAGGAGCAACAGAGGGAAACAAGATTCTGATAATGGTTTGTCTGGGATTCAATAATAGTCTGAAACTATCAAATCTGAGATAAGTACTCCCTTTTTATCAGGAAATGAGAACAGTGGAAGGAGACCTGTGCCCACTCAAGGTAGAGCCAGGCCAGACTGACAGCAGCTTCCCTCCACAGGCCCTGCTTTGCTTGCTGGCTTTTTTCCATATTTGGTTTGGCAAGTTTCAAGACTCTGTGCCCCTCTTTGCAGAAGTGAGGAAGGCAAATCTTCAGGGCCCAGAGGGAGAACCGGCTGGCCCCAGGGCTGGTGGAGGGCAAGAGCAGGACATCTGGGACAGCCCCAGAGGGGCCATCTGCTCCCAACTCTTTCACTCTGTAAACATTTACAAATAAGTTTTCGAATCTTGCCTCATGATGAAATTGACCTATTTGGCTACAATCAGTGCTTTTCCTAACTTGATTTTGTTTGACGTGGTTCCCTCTGAGAGAATACTTAGGAATGGAAACTATTTGTATATGTTGAAATTGTAGGAGTTCAGGAAGCCATGGCAGAAACACTAAACTATTTATTTACAGGTATGACTGTATTTTTTTTTTCAAAGTAGGCAATTCTGTCTGCATTTTAAGACAAATAATAATCACTTCACCTCTGGTGCCTTCCATGCGTCGCATAAGCACTCTTGTCAATCATGGAATTGGAAAAAAGATGTACATTTAGTTAAACCAGATAACACTATTTTTGTAGCGTGATTTTAGATTGTGTCCTTTTAATGTTGTTTTCCACAATGCTAGTTTTGAGGTCTTGACCATTTTCTCTTTACACTTGTATGTATTTTAAAAAAGGAAAAAAACAAAAAAATCCCTGCTATCCTTTTTCCTCTGCTGCTCTTACCCCACATCTTGTTCCTACTTATTTAAATAATCTGAGAGTAAAAGTATATTTCTGTGAAATAATTATGAGTCAGTATAATTGCATTTGGCATCTTTAACCACTTGCCCAGTTTGGAGAGCCACTGCTGCGCCCAAGCAGTAAGGAAAATGGGTCTGTAGTCAGAAAAGTGTATCCTCAGTGCTTTGACTAACCCCTTGGTGGGTCTGACATGGTGAGAAGCCTCTCTGGCTCCTTCATGTTTGGGCTGGCGAACCGGACAGTGTTCTCTGGCCTGGCCTCTTCAGAATCAATTTGACCATCCCCAGCAGTGCTGTCTTCCTTCCTATGCCAAGCAGGAAGCTTCCAGTAGGGCCTCAGCCTGACTCCTGGGCTGTGCCCTTCCACTTGGGTTTGATTGGCTCCTGGATGCTCGGGGACAGGCTCGGTGGCCTCTCTAGGTTTCAGGCCTGAACAAGACATCCCTTGCTGAGGGAAGCCAGATGAAGCCAAGACAGAGTGCTCTGTGGCAGCTCCTGTGCTCGCCTACCCCACAGGGCATGCATTATGTCTGGTCAAGGAGCATCAGATAAACTAGCTGAGCCATTGCAGAATGAAGGTACAGAGTTATTGAAACAAATTGTAGTTTTGTCCTTCTGAAGGGTCAGAGTATGTAATTAAGTATTTAATAACAAAGTAGTCAAGTCAGATGGCTAAGTAGTAACTTTCCAATACCATTATTCCTTGGTACTTTACCTACTGGCACTTTTGGGGGCAGTGTTAATTTAGTAACTGTTATGCTTTGTTTCTTAAAGTCTGTTTCTTTTTAGCAGTTGAAAGACATACCAGTGGGCATTCTGAGGCGATGTCCATTTGGCAAACTTTAGTTTGTGTGTTTGTGAGTCAGAGCTCCGGCCTGGCTTCTAGATTGGCATGGAAGCCCTGGGGTGGGCTTTGCCCGGCTCCGACTGGCTCTCAGGTTTGAGGCTGCACATTGGGAGTGGCTCAGGAGCCCCAAAGCCTTTGCTCCTGTTGGTTTGTCCCCAAACAGATAAAGCCTTGTGTTGCCCTCAGTTCTCCCCCTTTCTTTCGAAGGACCAATTTTTCATGGTACTTGTCTTGTTTTCATAGTGTTCAAATCTGTATTTTTGTATGTAGAGGGAAATAATTTTCTCAACACTAATCGCTAATAAATATTGTATTAAATTGTCACGAAGGAATTCTTGTCTAATAAATGGACATGTAAGAATGTTGTTGTCGCTTTCTTCACTCTGCCTTGCCCCTCTGCGGTTCTGGTTTCTGGAGCACAGGAGCTCATGTGGAAGACGAACAGAGCCACAGGATGGGCCATGCCTCTGTGGCAGCAGCTCTGCTGGGCTGGCAGGTAGAGTGTAAAGCCAGCACTGTGCGTCCCACACAACCAGCTCTCACACATCTTCAGAATTTGCTGTGGTGAAAGTTGGGGTGGAACGACTTGCCCCTCCCACCAGCCTGGGGAGGAGCGCTGACCCTGGTCCTCCTGGCTGCAGCTCTGAGGTCTGTTGTGCAACTAGTCTCCAAACCACAAAAGCCCATTCTGGCCGCTTGAGACCGCCGTGAGACACTGTCCTCACGTATACATACATGAGCGGGCCCTGGACCAGCTACTAATCTTTCTCTGACTGTAAAACAGGATGTGTGAGGATGAAATAAGAGAACTAGCCAGATGCCTACCCCCACACCAAACATAGAGAAGTATACAGGCACTACTGCTAAAACCTGAAGCCATCAGGGTCCAAGTGGTGTGTCACTGGCTTGTGCTGAAGCCACGTGTGACAGAACAGCACTGCTCTTGGTGGCAGAGAGCTTTTCACACACTCCAAGCAAGTCGTCAGTCTGTTTTAATCCATTATGGCTTTTTTCAGGGTAGATTCACATGCAAGAGAATAACAAGTTTACAAATGCCCAAAACATGGGTCCAGAACTCTGGCTCATTCATGAGGCCTAGGGTCCCAGAAAATGCCACTTGCTAAGAAGCTGCTTTTGTATATTAAAAAAAAGTATAAAAAGTTATAAAATCCCATCAAAGACAGATACACAGTATTAAGTCCTTAGGTGAACATAGAAGGCTTGTCTCATGTCTCATGACAGAGTCAGAAGACCTGCTCTGGGTTCTAGAAGAACCCTGTCCCGAGGGTCCCAGGAAACTTTTGCTTGCTGGCTGACCCCCAGGAAGAGGGAGGGTTTGGCTGGGCCCGCCCAGCTACCCACGGCAGTCACTGTGACATCACTTTCTGGTCCCTCTGTCTTGGACCTAATAAGCTAATCTAGAACTCTTCTTTGAAAGTCTTAGACCCAGAATGGTCATTTCACCCAAAGAAGACATGGTTTCTAAGGGTGTGAGGTGTCAGGACGCGGAGACCCACTTTCCTGGGTGATAAGGCAAAGGTCAGTTTTCTCCCTGCATCAAGAATGAAGAGGAAACTGGTACTCCTTCAAAAAAAAAAATCCTGGGAATGTTGTTCCCAACTAAGTGCCTTGCATGCGCAGGAGCACTAAATGCAGACAGGACCCATGGGGGCCTGGTGTGGCAGCCCTGCAGTGGCTGTCTCTAGTGCCTGTTGTGAGCAGGATGACCCCTCCCACCTTGCAGCACCTACTGCAGCAGGTGGTGATAAGGCTCTGTCTGCTTTGTCTCCTAAAGGTCTTAAGGCCTGTGGGATAGATGGGGGGTGGGATGTCCCAGATGCCTTCGCAGGCACAGTGGTTAGTTAACAAGGTTAAGGTGAGGGGTGCAGGCTTGGATGCTAGGCTCAGCGTAACCTTGAGGCTGTGGGGAGGCCTCTGTGTCAGCAGCTCCTGCTGCTACTTGAGAAGTCGCAGCCTCCCCTCGGACCTGCAGCGTCCCCTGGCCATGCTCCCAGCCGCTGCTGTCAGGAAGGCAAAGGGGTGGAGGACCCTGTGGCTCGGGTTGCCAGGGCAGGGCCAGACCTTCAGTCTGAGTCTGAGTCGGAATCCTCTTCTGAAAGGAAAGCAAAGAGGATGCTTGGCAGGAGTCTCCGGGGCAGCAGTGCCTGGGAACGGTCTCTAGGAAAGCACAGCCAGGCTGTTGGCAGGAGCCCAGGCCGAGGCCTCTCCAGCAACAGACTTCATCACTGGGCCCAGGACCCCCACAGGCACCACTCTGACCTACAGGATGCAGGTGGTTCCACCCCAGATTGAAGCCCAGATGCCCCCCTCTGCAGGGGCACAGGCCGTTCCGAATCTCCCCGGACCGCTCTTACCTGCAGGGCTGTCTGCATCCCAACCCCATCCTACCCCCTAGTTCGGCCAGGACAGCTACTTTATTTTTTCCCAAATTAAAATATACTATTAATAGAAAACCAGCAAACCTCTTTTTAGCCATTTTATAGTTTCAGCTCCCCTTCCCCTAATCTTTGTTTTCTGTTGTGATCAGAAACAATTTCATAATGTTAAGGGCCTGCCTTTGAGAAGGTGTGACTTCAGGGTTTCTGAAATCCCCATACTGAAGATTACTCTGTGGCTCCTTCTGGAACCCCCACCCCAGGAAGAAAAGGCACCCTAGTAGTGCAGTAACCTTTCCTCCGGCCTCAGGGCTGGCTGCTATTTCCTGACGCTCATCCCCTCCCTGTTTATCACTCCTGTCTCCTAGATCCCTAGTCAGCCCTCATGTCCTCACTGGTTCAGGACTGAGCTTGAGGCCAGGGCATGGGCAGCTGGGAGTCCCCTTGTGCCTGGAGAACCTCCCTACACCCTGACTCCCTCTCACAGCCCGTGCCTGCGCTGTACTCATAAGATTTGTGATTCTGCTATAGCCAATTCGAACACAGAAGCCGGGAATAACTTTATAGCAAAAAAATTGTTACACATATGAAATTCTCCAAATATTAAAACAACAGTGGTCTTCACTGATGTTTACTGCTAGCTCGCTGGGCAAGTTGCCTAGGAGCTGGTCACAGGGCCTGAGGAAGAGGTCTGGCTGATGCAGGATGGCAACATTCATTAGCAGAGATGGGTTCTGGGGTTTACAGATTCCATGGCCCCAGCTGTTGTAAACTGGTGGCCCCTAAACCTAACCAACTAGGGCCCACCTAGGACGGGGAAGGTCCTAGCTCCAAGGTGGGGGCCTCCCTTGGTTTCCTGCCCAGCCTGCATGTGGACGCAGCTGCCTGTTCAGGAGAAGCATCACAGCACCTGCACAGAAGTGCGTTTCCTTTATACTACTCCCCTTCCTCCATTTGTCCCTTTCTTCTGCCTGTACATTCCTATACAGCCATCAGGACCCGGCTCTAGGGTCACCTCCACAAGCCTCCAACCTGACTGTCACATACAATGGGCCCTCAGCTGTTCTATCCCTACCACCATTAGCTCTTTTCTGCTCCTGTAATTGTCACCCTGTCTAGTGGCCTCCCCTGGCACAGCCCATATCCTGCCATGCCGTGGCCACTATTTTTGGGTCTAACTCCCGTCCAGCCCTGCCCTTCTGCACATCCCTAGCACCCAGCAGGCAGCAGCCTCAGCAGGCGTTTGGTTCAGGAGGCAGCAGGTGACACCAGGCTGGGGCGAGCTGGTGCCGAGCCAAACATCCCAATTACTTGCTGAGGTCTCAGAGGTACTGGCCAGCAGTGTCACAGGTCTCCTGGCTAAAGCCTACCTGGGGGTGTGAAGGGAGTGAGACAGGGACGTGACCAATCTGCCACCGAGCCTGGGAGCTGGGCCCTCTGTCCAGGTTAGCTCCTGCATTTCCTATATTTTCTGTGTGGGTGCCACCACCCCCTCTGCCACTGCGGCCCCCCGGGCCAGGGCTTCCTCCGGTGGCCTCCCTGGGCTGGACTGAGGAGGCCTGAGGGAGACACAAGTCCCAAACCAGCTGTGCTCCCTCCTAACACACCTCTGCAGTGTTCCCACCACATGCCCCAAGGGTGTGGCCGTTGGCATGGCTATGTTATCAGAGACATAAAAACCTCCCAACTTTCAGCTGTGTTTTCCTTTTTTATAAACCGAGTGACGTGCATGCTGGCCTTTCTGAGCTGGAGAAGGATGGCTTGAGGGGCCAGAATGTCCGTTGAATTTTCCTTGGGAATAAAATAAACCAAGTCTGAGCTCGCCTGGCTTCTGAGGATAAGGCCAAGAGCCCAGGTCCCCCTGGACCTCAGGTCTGGGCAGGTGAGCAACAGTGGGGCTGAGTTGGGGCAGATGGCCACCCCAGATCCCAGGTGGATGGGTGCCCTGAGAGTGACCGGCTGCCCTGGGGACAGGTAGGGAGGACTGTAGGGCCAGAGGCTGGCATGCCCTCAGCCTGCCCTTCTTAGAGGTGCCTCTGATGGGACTGGCTTTGTGATCATCTGCATGTAGGGATATGAGAACAGACTGTGAAAACACTTCCTGCCTGGGGAAGACAGGAAATGCTCCTACCCCAGCTTCAAACTAGCCAAGTGTCCCCAAGGGAGGGCAAGGTCCTGCACAATACCGCAAGGGGTGACCAGCTGGTTCCCAGTGGAAACCCACAGGCCAGCCACCCACCTTCTGTCTTGGGGGCTGTGGTCTCGTCGGCGGAGTCCCCTTGTTTGAGGAATTTGGCCACGTCGTTAAAGATCAGGTAGAAGTCAATTGCAAACACGATGGTGGCAAAGAAGCCAAACACCTGTGGGACATGATGGATGAGGTGGATAGGAAGTGTCAAGAGGCTGGGCACGGGGAGGGTGGCACTGCCGCCCCAACCTGGTGGCCAGTTTTAGCCCTACTTGGACAAGCAGCCCAGAGTGGCAGGCACAGACCCCTCTGAGTAACCAGAAGTGGGACATGAGCTGTGAACTTGGTTTGACAAGCAGCCTTTAAAACCCAGAGTGGAGTAAATCTCTAATAAGAGGACTTGGAATCGCTGAGGCCCACAGGAGAGCCCCCTGGCCCCACCCTAAGTGGACGTCCAGAAGGGCACCTGCAGCTTCAGGAGGGCTGGGAGGGGGCTGAGGGGGCACAGGGCAGCCGCTCACCCCGGCTGCCTTGGAAGCCCCATCCGAGTACTTGGCGACGGCCGTAATGGAAATGGCGAAGTAGATGAGGGCCGCGGTGACACAGCGCAGGAAGTCCTAGGGAGAGAGGGGCAAGGCCATGCTGTCCTGAGTGCCCCAGAGGGGGCGCAGCATGAGGAGGAGGGCCTGTCAGCCTGTCACATGTTCGGCCCCGAGGCCCAGCGCCTGAGGGTTCCTGTCCTGATCCTACCTGCATGCCCTGGCCCATCCTACCGCCCCAGAGAGGCCTCCAATGGCCTTCCAGCAGCTGACACTGCCTATTCCTGGCCCAGGTGGGCTGCCATCTCTGCCCTGTGGGCAACAGTGTGGACCTGGCTGCAGCCTGCCCTGCAGACCCTTGGTGGGAGAGCTGGAAATCTTAACTGCTTCCTCCAGCCCTCCAAGGGGGCCACCTGACGCTGGACCTCTTGTGGCCTGTCCACTTACGGATCATGTCTCTGCTTACCCAGCTCTAAAACGGGGACGCAGAGGGTACAGCCCTCCACAGGTAGGTCAAGGATGCTGGATATAAGGCCAAGAGACCGGGGTTTGAATCCAGCCTTTGCTGCTTTCTCTGTGACACAGTTCATTCAACAAAGTCCACTGGCAGGGATCTGGGCCTCCTAGGTGATAAGATGAGGTCAGGTTGCCAGATGGCCGAGGTCTGGGTAAGCCCTGCACGTCCTCACGCCTGCCCCGCCGGCGTGGAAATGGCTTGAATTCCTGTGAGGCTCATTCCGGCAGGCCCCGTGGGGAGCACCTGCGCCACCTGGTGGCCAGAGCCCATATCCCGGTTCCCTGCCTCACGGACCTGCCCTGGAGGCGCCACCATCTGCTCCCGTCCCCGGGGCTGCTGACCGGTGGGGCCCGGATCATCCGGAGCCTGGTGTCCACCGGGTCTAACCAAGTATATGCTGGCCCCCCAGCGCACTGGGAAGGGGTCAGGGCTGTGGTGCACAGTTCAGGACTCGCATCTGACCGCTGTGTGAGGCTCAGCCAACCCGCTCCTCCTGGGACTCAGTTCCTCACCATCATGGGCCAGCACAAGCCCTGCCACTTGTCGTTCAGCTGCATGGCATCAGCAAAGAGGAAGTATAGGGCCAGCAGGAACTCCAGCAGGGGCGCCGTGAGGAAGGCGGATGCAGAGGACGCCACATAGCAGATAAAAGTGATGAAGGAGAGACCCTGGGGGGAAAAGGTTGGGGCAAAAATCAGAGCCATTTCATGCTCCTTGTCCACTGCTCCTCTGAGCCAGGTCCTGTGTCAGGAATAGAGGTGGTTCCACAGCAGGGGAAGCCATCTGCCCACAGTCCCACTGCTGGGAAGTAGCAGAACCCGGACTAGAGCCCTGGCATGGGACTAGAACCCTGGCATGGCTCAAGCCCGCACCCATGCTGTCCCCGATCCTTCTAGGCATGGCCCTGAATCCTGACCCCATGCCAGCTCCCTGCCAGTACTGAGTCAGGAGGCCACCCCCTGGGGCTGCTCACCCTTCCCCCTTATGGCAGAATCCACCCAACTCAGCAGGGGCAAATCAAAGCTAAGTAGGAACCAGTTTCAAAAACTACCACCCAACACCAAAGATGTGTGCTTGTCATTGACTTGTTACTTTTTTTTTTTAATTTGAGTTGGAGGCTCACTCTGTCACCCAGGCTGGAGTGCAGTGGAACGCTCATGGCCACGGCAGCCTTCACCTGCTGGGCTCAGGCGATCCTTCTGCCTCAGCCGTCCAAGTAGATGGGACTACAGGCACACGCCACCACGTCCGGCTAATTTTTTGATTTATTGTAGAGATGAGGTCTCGCCATGTTGGCCAGGCTGGTCTCGAGCTCCCAAGCTCAGGCAATCCTCCAGCCTCAGCCTTCCAAAGTGCTAGGATTACAGGCATGAGCCACTGTGCCTGGCTGAATGTAAATTTCACCTTAAAAACAAAAAACAAATCTTGAACTGTTCTGATGTCTGCAATTTGCATAAAAAATAAAATAGATTGCTGGATAGATAGCTGAAAAAGCAAAGCTACCAAAGTGTTAACCCTACAGTGTAGGTGGTGGTCCTATGGGTGTTAATGGTCTAAATCTTTCAGCTTTTTTTTTATTTTTTTTTG
>NW_007097662.1:425840-427595 GCF_000164805.1 Carlito syrichta
TTTCTTTTTTTTATTGTAGAGATGAGGTCTGCCAAGTTGCCCAGGCGGGTCTTGAACCCGCGGACTCAGGCAATCCACTCACCTCAGCCTCCCAAGGCGCGGGATTACAGGCTGAGCCATCGAGCCGGCTTCAGCTTTTTTATATTTGCAAATTTTCATAGTAATAAAACAAAAACATCCAGGAGAGGGTGTGTTGGCAATGATACTTTGGGCCCAACAGATCATACCAGCCGTTGTGAAAGGCAGGGCCAACTGGACTTGAACTACAAGAATCAAGACAGTGCATCTTGCTCCCAGCTCTGCGGGTGGAAACAACTAATGCAGGAGGATGCTGAGGCCTGGTGGGTCCTCCACTACCCGCGTGGTGCCAGGTAGACCAACTGATGGGACTTGGCTGGCCAGGGGCTCCTCGGACCCTCACAACTGCCCTCACTACCAGGTGCTGCTCACAGCCCCACTTCACAGATGAGCAGACTCACTGCCATGCTGCTAATGAGAGGGTACTGGGACGTGAACCAGGGCTGACTGACTCCCAGTTAGAACTCTTAAGCAACCTGGCCCTGTGGGTGCCGGGGAGGCCATCTGTCCTGGTTTTTGTCACCGTGGCTGGGTTTGAACACATCTGTGGCTGAATAGCCTGGAGTGGGGCCCGGAGCTAGATACAGGGGGCCCATGGGACACACGGATGCCCCACAGGAAGCACTGTGGCTGCTGCAGACAAATGAGCTGCAGGGATTTGAGGGAGTCCCCAGGGCATGGCCAGATGGGAAACTGAGGCACAGGGAATGGTTTGTGAGGCTGCCAGGGCTTCCCAAGAAGACAAGGCCCTGGGAGCCACCCGGCCCTGCCACAGCTCTCACTGCACTCCTCTGCCACAGGCTGTTCCTGTGTCCCTTCCCTTCCTGTCTCCCATGCCCCCGCCCCAAAGCCTGATTCTGGGGATCCCCCTCTCGATTCTTGTTTTCTCATTCTGTGGCCACTTCCTCCCCCATCCTGCCCACGTCAGCCTCCCACTTGATTGGTCCTGGGGTGGGAGAGAGGGGGTACAGGAGGCAGGAGTGGCCAAGAGCAGTCGGTATGCCCTGAGTGCCACCCCTCCCTCCTCCCTATCTGTCCAGACTCAGATTCCTGACACCTGGCTAGGTCCAGGGCAGCCTCTGTGCACCCCATTGAGGTAGTCCTGGGTGTGATGGGGTTAGGGCTCCCTTGGTGCACGGTGGCTGCAAGGCTTCTTCCCAGTGTGGCTCCCAGGGGTCTGGGGGGGGGCGCGCTGGCGTCCATTCAGCAGGCGCCTCCCTGGGAGTGTGGGGTCCGGAGTCCGGCTCTGCCGTCTCACTTGGGAGCTGGGCAGGTGCTGGGCTGGCGACCTCCAGGCTGACTGCAGAAGAGGTGGCAGGACCGCTTCCTGCCACCTACTCCGGGCGACAAGGGACAGGTCCCGGAGCAGAAACACCCCCCTCAGCCCCGTCCACCCTCTTCCTCGCCCTCACCGGGCTCCTCAACCGAGCCACCTGTCAAAACCCCTGGCCGCTAGGCCTTCAGCTCTCGTCTGCCAAGTGGGACAAGGGCGAGAATTGTCAAGCTGCGGGGAACCCAGGCGACCAGTGGCCGCTGCGGGGTGCTGCTGCCTTGTCCTGCCTCCCGTCTGCCCCGGCTCTTCTCGGCCCTGGAGGTCCGGCGCCAACCCCCACCCCAAACCGGGCAGTGCGGGCGTTTGGAGAGTGTCCGCAGGACAAAGAAGGCCTGGGCCGCGGG
>NW_007097662.1:427980-455230 GCF_000164805.1 Carlito syrichta
TCCCCCGGCCCTGGCCGCCCGAGACCCTTACTTCCGCCCCGACGTCCCGTCGGGGCTGCCACTCGTCCGTTCCGTCCCTGCCAGAGCTCGTCGATACGCGCCGTCTCCGGGCTGACTTCCTGTCCATGTGCGAGTCCGGGACCCGGGGCCTGGGCGTCTCAGCCGCAAAGACCCCGCCTCGCCCCCCTGCCCCGTTGGCTGCGATGTCCGCCTCCTACTCCATCCCTCTCTCTTTCTTGGCACCCCGAGCTTTCCTCCGACTTCCCGGGCCACTCCCGCGACCTCGGCCCGCCCATCCTCCTCCAGGGCCTCTTCGTGGCTGTGCCAGGCCTCGGGTCGAGCCCGCCTCCCCCAGGCCACCCGGAGGGCTCCGAGGCGGTCACCCGGTCACCCGAATCTCTCTCCCTCCCCTTCTCCCCCTTCTCCTCCTCTCCCCTCTTCCTCTCTCTCTCGCTCTCCCCCTTCTCTCTCTCTCTCTCTGTCTCACACACAAACACACACTCTCTGGAGTTTAGCGTGACCGAGACCCAACCGTGACATTTCTGTGGTGAGCCGGGGCCTCTGGGAAGCGCCCTGCCCTAGTCCCTTCCTTCCACCCCACTAGTAGCAACCTGGGGTTGTCCTTGTCCCCCTTCACCCTCACCATCAATCCCTCACCAAGATCTGCTCATCTTCACCTCCTAAGGCTTTCTCTGATCTCTGTTCACTTCTTGCCATCACTGGATCCAAGCCGCTTCTGTCTCCTCCCTGTCCTGTCCTGAGGGACTCGTGTGTCTTTTTTTGAGTTAGCGTCTCACTCTGTCGCCCAGACTGGAGTGCAGTGGCCGCTGCCGGCCACCGCAGCCTCTACCTGCCGGGAAGGCTCCGGCGATCCTTCCTCCTCAGCCTTCCCGGTAGCTGGAATTACAGGCATGTGCTACCTCGTCCAGCTGATTTTTTGATTTATTGTAGAGATGAGGTCTCGATGCCCAGGCGGGTCTCGAACCCGCGGGCTCAGGCCATCCACTCACCTCAGCTTCCCAAAGGCGCGGGATTACAGGCTGAGCCACCGAGCCCGGCTTCGTGTGTCTTTAAGAAGCTCTAGTTTCCTCATTTGGCAGCCAGAGGAATGCTTAGGTCACCAATCATGGTCACTTCGATCCCCTCCCCAAAGGCAAAAAACCACAAATAGTAAAACTCTGGGAGCTTCCCATCTTGCTCAGGGTCCTGGTATAGAAGCGGAAGATAACCCCTGGCCTCTTCCACTGATCTTACAGTTTCTTGAACAAACCATGCCCCCTCCTGCCGCAGAGACTTTGTGTAGGCTGACTCCTCTACCTGGCGTGCTCTTTCTCTACCTTCTTATCTGATTAACTCCTCCTTCAGTGATTATAATGCCAGGTCACTTCCTCAGAGAAGCACTTTCTGACATTTATTCATTCAACAACAGTGCTACACACCCAAGATACAGGGAAGCCCCAACTTTTGAGGAAGCAAACACTCAAGTGTCCAGGAATACGATGATTCCTGGTAACAGATGCCTGGTTGGTTCGGAGGACAGCCAAACAGGCAGTGTCAAAGGAAGGACTGAGTGGAAGTGTGGAGGTCAACAGATGGGCAGGGGGGTGAGGATGGTCAGAGCACAGACACCGTTTGATTGTGGTGTTTGGATTTTACTGACAGTTTCCTGGCAGGAGGCTAGGTGTGGGATCTAATGGGAATATCTGATTGTGGTCTGTGCTATTAAAAACACGACTCTGAACTACAGCCGATAAGAAAACAACCCCGTTTTTTAAATGGGCCAAAGATTTGGACAGTTCACCAGAGGAGGTATATGAACATCCAATGAGCACATAAAGATGCTCATCACCATTAGCCATCTAGGAACAAAAATGAAAACCTCAATGAGATACTACTACACACCTACTAAAATGGCCAGGAAGGAGTTGCTGCTGGTGAGGTATAGAGCTCCTGGGACACTCTACAGACCTGATTCGGTTCCACTGATTTCTTTTTGTTTCTCAATCTTAAAAAATTTGTAAAGGGTTCCCATTTTCCTTCAGTTAAAAATATAAAAATATAAAAAACCACTGGCATGGTTAAAAGTCCCAGGGCCCTCAGTTCTTCAGGGATTGGCAAACGGCTGGCATCATCACAAAACGATCTTGATCTTGATGGAAGTTGTGTTGAAACATAAAGTTTATATTTTTTATTTTTAATTCCATTTGCCATGAACCTTTTGAAGTCTGCTTGTTTTTTTTTTTTTTGTTTGTTTGTTTGTTTTTTTGGTTATTATTTTTTTTTTTGAGTTGGAGTCTCACTCTGTCACCCAGACTGGAGTGCAGTGGGTGCTCCCAGCCACCGCAGCCTCGACCTGCTGGGCTCTGGTGATCCTTCTGCCTCAGCCTTCCAAGTAGCTGGAACTACAGGCACGTGCTGCCATGTCTGGTTAATTTTTTGAATTATTGTAGAGATGAGGTCTCACCAAGTTGTCCAGGTGGGTCTTGAACCTGCAGGCTCAGGCAATCCACTCACCTCAGCCTCTCAAAGTACTGGGATTACAGGCTGAGTCACCGAGCCCGGCTCCCCTTGTATTTTTAATAGTCCAAATTGGAAATCACCAAATGACCATCAGGAGGTGAAAGGAAAAACAAACCATGGTATATCCATACAATGAAATACTACTCAGCAAGAAAAAGGAATGAACCATTGAAAAACACTCTATGGGTGCATTTGCAGAGAGTATGTTGAATGAAAGAAGCCAGACTCGAGATACATACTGTATGATTCCATTTTGATGACACGCTAGAACAGGGAATAATAAGCCATGAAGACAGAAATCAGACAGGTGGTTGCCTGAGGTGAGGACGGAAGAAAACTTCCTGGGGTGCAAAAATTCTTCATTTTGATGAGGGTGGTGGTTACAATAGAGACCTACATTTGTCAAAACGTGTCAAACGTACACTTACAATGACTGCATTTTATCTCATGTAAATTACATTGCAATTTACAAAAAGGCACTGAAAAAAGCAAAATATGTACTAGAGGGGCTGAGAGGAGAAGCAGGTCGTGTGTAATGTGACAGGACACCATGATGTCATCGTCCATCCACCAGCAAGATATGAGCTCCCAGGGGCCTGTCATAGCCCAGCCCCAGCCCAGATCCTGTCACATAGGGTGATGTCTGCTATGGAAGGAAGGAGGGTGGCTCTGTTCCTTTCAACTGACTTCTGTAGGGAGGATTTCTTCTTCATTTGTTTATTTTCCTGATTCTTTGGGTTACAATTATACTGTCATACCTAATTTTTTTGTGGGGGTAGAGTCTTACTCTGTCACCCAGGCTGGCATGCGGTGCCACCCCAGTGTCAACCTGCTGGGCTCCAACAATCTTTCAGCCTCAGCCTTCCAAGTAGCCAGAACTACAGGCACGCACTACCACACCCGGCTAATTTTTGATTTATTATAGAGACGAGGTCTCACCAAGTTGCCTGGGCTGGTCTCGAACCCACAGGCTCAGGTAATCCACTTGCCTCGGCCTCTCAAAGTGCTGGGATTACAGACTGAGCCACCAAGTCCGGCCATCCAGGACTTTTTAATGGTATGTAGGAATCAAGATCTCTCCAGGCACATTGCATTAGAGAATTTGCATTTCTCTAGTTATGAGTGGGCCAGACAGTTTTTTCACAGGTGTGAGAGACATTTGCACTTCCTTTCCTGAGACCTGACTGTTCACATCCTTTGTATATTCTTCTGTGGAATTGTTGGTCTTTAGAAATTGATATATATGAGCGCATATATTCAGGAAATGTGCCTGTTTTCTGAAAAGTGAATTATGAATATTTGTTCCTGGTTTGTTACCTTGCAGTTTTGCCATATAGAGATTTCTTTTTTAAAACCGGCCGTTTTTTCCCTTGAATCTATGCACGTGGTGAATTGCAGCAACAGTTTCCTAATACTCACCATCCTTATATTTATGGATGTGGCTTGCTTGGTCATGGTGTGTTACTCTTTTGATAAACCTCTGGATTCATTTTGTCAGCATTTTATTTGGAATGTTTGCCTTTATTTTCACAGTTAGAATTACACTTTAGTTTTTGTTTCAGTTTTTGTGTTATCCGTGTCTAGTTTGGATATCAAAGGCATGCTTACCTCTTTGGATGAATAGGAAAACTTCTTTCTCTATTAATTGAAAAAATTTCAAGTGTACAGAAAATCAAGGTTATATCACCGACACTGAGACTATGCCCATGTACCTATCACTGAGAATGACTCAATGTTGACGCTTTGCCAAGTCTAAGACTCTCTCTCTCTCTTTCTATTTGTTTGTTTCTTGTTTGAGTCAGGGTCTTGCTCTGTTGCCCAGGTTGGAGTGCGCTGGCACGATCACAGCTCACTACAGCCTCGAACTCCTGGACTCAGGCAATTCTCCCACCTCAGCCAGTATACCGAATAGCTGAGACTATAGGTGCACACCACCCTGCTGGGTTAATTTTTTCTATTTTGTGTAGAGACGAGGTCTTGTTGTGTTGCCAAGGATGGTCTTGAGCTTCTGAGCTTAAGTGAGTCTCCTGCCTTCGCCTCCTAAAGTGCTGGAATTACAGGCATGAGCCACCGTGCCTAGCCCTCTCTCTCTTTTTAATAAAGCATTGTAGATACAGTTGATCACCTTTCTTCCTCCCTCCCTCCCTTCCTTCCTTCCTTCCTTCTTTCTTTCTTTGTCAGAGTGTTACTCTGTCACCCAGGCTGGAAAGCAGTGGCACACTCACTGCCACTGCAGCCTCCACCTGCTGAGCTCAGGCCATCCTTCTGCCTCAGCCTTCTAAGTAGCTGGAACTAGAGGTGCGCGCTACCATGCCCGGTTAATTTTTTCTCATTTATTGTAGAGACGAGGTCTTGCCAAGTTGCCCAGGCTGGTCTTGACCCCTGGGCTCAGGCAGTCCTCTCACCTCAGCCTCTCAAAGTGCTGAGATTACAGACATGAGCCCTCATGCCTGGCTTAGTTGGTAACCTTTCTACCTTTCTTCTACCCATTCTTCCTTCCCCTTCAGAAACAACCATTGTCATCAAGTTGGTAACCCATCCTATCTATTGTTTTTAGACTTTTTCTGTATGAAGTCTGTCTGGTCCTAATTCTTTGTACATTGCTATATCCACACTCTTTGTTGTGTGACATTTCTCTCTGCCACATAGTATTTGAGCTAATAAAACAAGGTGGAAGTGATTGATAGTGTGAGTTCTGAGCCTGCGCCTTGTCTGTTTCCCTAGTCTGTGTGTTCTACCATTTCCATAAGGACATGTCTGGACCAGCCTGCTGGAGGAGGTGAGGCACATGGAGCAGAGAGACCCCCTCAGTCATTCCACTGAGACCAGCCAAGACCAGCCAGCAGTCAGCCAACCCCAAACTTGGAAGCCACCCTACTCAGGACATCAGAGCCACCTGGTTGACTATCCCAGGTATAATTTTTTTCAATCCCAATTTCTTATTCCTAAATTATTCATGTATTTTTTTTTCCCACAGATTTGTTAGATGTTTGTGTTTTACTGGGTTCTTCAAAAAATTCCAGTTTTTTGTGTTATTTTCATTTCTACTTATCATTTTCTGCCTTTACCTTTAATTCCCTCTTCTTACGTTCTTGGTGTTAATTTTGCTGATTGATTTTCCCCCCCAACTTATAAACGTGAATGCATTACTTATTTTTAAATCATTCTTCTTTCCTAATGAAGCCATTTAAAGCTCTAAAATTTTCTCTGAGTGCCATTTTAGACACATATAAAAATAGTGCTGCAGTTTTAAATCTAGTTCTAATTAGCTTATAATTTCAGTTTTAATTTCTTCTTTAATCCAAGAATAATTTAAGGGGGTATTAAAAGTAAGATAAATTTTGGCTACAGTTTTGTGGTTAATTTCCAATTTTATTATTTATTTTATTCAGAGAATAGGTCTATATGTTCTGCTTTTTGGAATTGGTTGAGATTTTCTTTGTATCCTAGGAGATGGTCAATTTTTACAAATGTTGTGAGTGTATTTTTTAAAAATTGAATGTTCCTGGTTAGGTGTGGTGACTCATGTCTATAATCCCAGTACTTTGGGAGGCTGAGGCAGGAGGATGACTTGAGGCCAGGAGTTTGAGGCTGCCATGAACTATGATCACACCACTATACTCCAGCCTGGGCAAGAGAAGGAGACTTTGTCTCTAGGGAAGAAAAAAGACGGAATGTTTTCTCTTAGTTGAGCACAAAGTTTATCTATATATTACATATTTTGTTGATTGTGTAATTTAAACCCTTTGTAAACTTATTATTTCTTTACATGATATGTTGACATTAAAACAACTGTGTTAAAGCTG
Source organism: Carlito syrichta (assembly GCF_000164805.1). NCBI lineage: Eukaryota > Metazoa > Chordata > Mammalia > Primates > Tarsiidae > Carlito > Carlito syrichta. Next base: position 434,307 of record NW_007097662.1, read on the forward strand.
CTCACTGCTGTTTTTGGTTTATTACTCTGTCTTTGCATTTCTAATAGGCTATTTTTGTATACTTTTGCAGCTATAGTGTTAGATGAGCAAAAGTTAATATATATTTTATCCAGTAGAGTGTAGCAATCAAGAGCACAAGTTCTGGGTTCAAATACTTGTCATACCACTATCTTAATTTCTCTGTCCTCTATTTCTTCATCTGTAAAATGAGGATAATAATATTACTGAACTCTAGGATGGGGACGTTGTCTCACACCTGTAATCTCAGCACTTTGAGAGGTTAAGGCAAGAGAACTGCCTGAGCCCATGGGTTCAAGACCAGCCTGGGCAACTTGGCAAGACCTCATCTCTACAATAAATCAAAAAATTAGCCAGGCATGGTGGCACATGCCTGTAGTTCCAGCTACTTGGAAGGCTGAGGTGAAAGGAGGACCTGAGTCCTGCAGTCGAAGCTGCAGTGGCTGTGAGCATGCCACTGTACTCCAGCCTGGGCAACAGAGTGAGACTCCTACTCAAAATAAATAAATAAATAAATAAACAAATAAATAGTCGGGTTCGGTGGCTCAGCCTGTAATCCCAGTACTTTGGGAGGCTGAGGCGAGTGGACTGCCTAAGGCCATGGTTTTGAGACCAGCCTGGGCAACTTGGCAAGACTTCATCTCTACAATAAATAAAAAAATTAGCCGGGTGTGGTGGTGCGTGCCTGTAGTTCTAGCTACCTGGAAGGCTGAGGCAGAAGGATTACCTGAGCCCAGCAGGTTGAGGCTATGGTGGCCATGAGCATGTCACTGCACTCCAGCCTGGGCAACAGAGTGAGACTCCAACTCAAAAAAAATCATAATAGTAATGTAACTCATAATTCATAACTCATAATTATTGTAAGGACTCAATGAGTTAGTACATATAAATATCTTAGAATACTGCCTGGAATATGGTAGATTTTCATAACTATTAGCTTAATAAACCATCTGTCTTTTTGCCTTTGAATATTTTTAGCCTTGAATTCCATTTTATTTTATATTAATTTCACCACCTTGATTTATTTTTGTTAGCATTTCTCTGGAATGTCTTGTTTGTATTTTTCTGATATGAGCAGTTAATGCTATGAATATCTCTCTAAACACTACTTTAGTTTCATCTGACAAATTTTGCGTTGTTGTGTTTTCATTTTTGTTCAAAATATTCTCTAATTTCCCTTGAGATTTTTTTTTCTTCAATCCATGGATTATTTAGAAATGTGTTGTTTAATTTCTAAACATTTAGGGATCTTCTAATTATCTTTCAGGTATTAATTTCCAGTATAATTCCATGATAGCTAGAGACCATGCTTTGTATAATTTCAATTCTCTTACTTTTGTTTTTATTTTTTATTTTTGAGTCAGCATCTCTGTTGTCCAGTCTAGAGTGTAGTGGCATGATCATGGCTCATTGCAACCTCAAACTCCTGGGCTCAAGCAATTTCCTGCCACAGTCTCCTCTGGCTGAGACTACAGGCTCATACCACCAAGCCTGGCTAATTTTTTTTTTTGAGTTGGAGTCTCACTCTGTCACCCAGACTGGAGTGCAGTGGCTGCTCCTGGCCACCGCAGCCTTGACCTGCTGGGCTCCGGCGATCCTTCCGCCTCAGCCTTCCGAGTAGCTGGAATTACAGGTGCGCGCTACCACACCCGGCTAATTTTTTGATTTTATTGTAGAGATGAGATCTCACCTGCTCAGGCAGGTCTCGAACCCGTGGGCTCAGGCGATCCACTCACCTCAGCCTCCCAAAGCGCGGGATTACAGGCTGAGCCACCGAGCCCGGCTAATTTTTTAATTTTTTGTAGAGATGAGATCTCTCTATGTTGCCCAGGCTGGTTGCAAACTCCTGGGCTCAAGCATTTCTCCTGCCTTGGTCTCCCAAAGTGTTGGGGTTACAGGCATGAGTCACCACAACCAGCCTTAATTATTTAGCATTTATTCAGTTTTGTTTTGTGATCCAGGATATGGTCCATCTTGATGAGTGTTCCTTGTACACTTGAAAAGAAAGTTATTTGTTGAATGGATTATTCTATGAATGTCAGATCCAGTTTGGTGGTGGTGGTTAGTTTTCCTTGCTGATTTTCTGTCTACCTGTTCTATCAATTACTGGTAGAGAAAAGTTGATGTCTCCAACAATTTTGGATATGTCCATTTCTCTTTTCAGTTCTATCAGTTTTTGTTTTATGCGTTTTGAGGCTTTATTATTACAATTAACATTTAATCCTAAATATTAGTGTTCTAACATTTTGAATTGTTATATCTTCATAGGGTGAATTGACTCTGTTATCATTATGTAATCCCTTTTATCCCTGGTTACTTTGTTTTATACTTTGAATGATATTACATGGCCACTTCACTTTTCTTTTGATTGTGTTGCATAACATTTCTTTTTCAATCCTTTTATCTATTTTAAAAATTATTTTGGAAGGTCGTACAACTTGCAGATGACAGAGTTGAGATGAAACTTTAGGAAATGTGAATCAGATTCTTACTTTCACCTACTCTGAGAAACTATACCTTGGCACAACAGTATATGTTTTATCCTTTTATTTTTAATTTACCTATAGTATTATATTTAAAAAGGGGTTCTGCAGGCAGCATATAGTTGAGTTTTAAAAAATATATTTTGATGATCTATGTGTTTTAATTGGTGTATTTAGACCATTTACATTTAATGTAATTATTTGTATATTTGAATTTAGATTTTTCATTTTAAATTTATTTTGTTTCTTTCTTTGTGTTTTTTGTTTCCCTCTATTTCTTCTTTCCTGCCTTCTTTTGGATTGTTTGCATGTTTTTTAGTATTCCATTGTAATTTACCTATTGAGTTTTTTACTCTTTCTCTTTGTACAGATTTTAATGTTTTCTATAGGAATTACTATGTACATGCTTAACTTTTCACAGACTATTTAGAATTGATGTTTTACTACTTTCAATACAATAGAGAAGCCTGACTGCCATAGAAGTTTCTTTATCTTCCCCCTTCATGTTATAATTGTCACAGATATTCCTTCTACATACATTGGAAACTCCATCAGATAGTTATACTTTTTTGCTTTTAAACATCAAACATATTTTAAAGAATTCAAGAGGAGGTGAATATTCTATTTATCTATTTACTATTTATTGCTCTTCCATCACCTTTAAGATTCCATGTTCCCTTGAGTATCATTTCCTTTCTGTCTAAAGACCTTCCTTTGGATATCTACATCCCTGGATATAGAATTCTGGGTTGAGATTTTTTTTCAGCACTTAAAAATGTGCCACTTCCTTCTGGGCTCCATGATGTCTGACAAAAAAAATCTTCGATTATTTGAACTGTTGTTCTACTGTAAGTATTGAATCAGGCTGGGCACGGTGGCTCAGCCTGTAATTCCTGCACTTTGGGAGGCCAAGGCAAGTAGATTGCCTGAACTTGTGGGTTCAAGACCAGTTCAGGCAACTTGGCAAGACCTTGTCTCTACAATAAATAAAAAATTAACTGGGCGTGGTGGCTCACACCTGTAGTTCCAGCTGCTTGGAAGGCTGAGGTGGAAGGGTCACCTGAGTCTAGCAGGTCGAGGCTGCTGTGACCATGAGTGTGCCACTGCACTCCAGCTTGGGTGATGAAGTGACATGCCATCTTAAAAATATATATATTTAATCATTTTTCTCTTGCTGTGTTATATATAAAGCAGACTCAATTCTTTAACATTTATTCAGTTTTGTTTTGTGATCCAGGATATGAGCCATCTTGATGAATATTCTATGTACACTTGAAAAGAAAATGTATTTGTTGAATGTATTGTTATTATATATTATAATAATGAATTTTATATAAATATATATAAAGTTCCTTCTGGGCACATTTTAGAGTATTTATATATAAATATATAAAAATATAAATATATAAAAAAATATATAAATATAAATTTATATATAAACACAAACATTTATATATAAATATATTAATAAATATATATTTATATAATAAATATTTATATTTATATATAAATACATAATAAATATATTTATATTTATATATAAATAAATATAAATATAAATATATAAATATAAGTATAAAAATATAAATATAAATATATAAATATATATAAATATAAATATATATAAATATAAAACCTTAGAGAGAGGATGTTGCTCTGTTGCCCAGGCTAGAGAGCACAATCATAGTTACTCACTTTGAGTAACCTAAAACCTGGTCTAAACCTATTCCTCTGCCTTGGCCTCCCAAGTAGCTAATCCTACAGGCATATGCCACCATACCTGATATTCTTAAATTTTTTGTAGAGATAAGATCCACTGTTGTCCATGCTGGTCTCGAACTCCTAGCCTCAAGTGATCCTCCCACCTTGGTCTCCCAAAGCATTGCGACTATAGGCATGAGCCATTGTGCCTGGCCTAATTTCTATTGATCTATTTTCATATGGACTAACTTTTAGCTCTGTCTTCTCCATTCTGCTATTAAGCTCATCCAGTGAGTTTTATTTTGGTTATTGTATTCAGTTCTACATTTTTCACTTGATTTAAAAAAATATATATCTTGATTTCTTCACTAAGACTTTTCTATCTTTCCATTTATTTTATTTATTCTTAGAGCATAGTTGGAGTATTTTCTTTAAAGTCTTTGTCTAATCATCCTAACATTTCTGTCATTCTTGGGGTTGGTGTCTGGGGATTTTCCTTCAGGAGATGTTGAGATTTTTCTGGCTCTTCGTATGCCAAATAACTATTGGTTGTATTCTGGACATTTTTTTTTTTTGAGTTGGAGTCTCACTCTGTCGCCCAGACTGGAGTGCAGAGCCACTGCAGCCTCGACCTGCTGGGCTCCGGCGATCTTCCGCCTCAGCCTTCCAAGTAGCCGGAATTACAGACGCGCGCTACCACACCCGGCTAATTTTTTGATTTATTGTAGAGATGAGGTCTTGCCTGCCCAGGCGGGTCTCGAACCCGCATGCTCAGGCAATCCACTCACCTCAGCCTCTCAAAGGTGTGGGATTACAGGCTGAGCCACCGAGCCCGGCTGTATTCTGGACATTTTGAACATTATGTTATGAATTTTGGGTTTTATTTAAGTACTATAAAGAATGTTGATTCTTTCTTTTTTAAGTAGGTCATCAACCTGGCTAGGTTCAGACCACAATTCCCCACCATTGCACTGTGGTTCCAATATCAGTTCAGTCTTCAAAAGTGTTGCGGTGTTATTCTGGAATAAATTCCACTTGGTCATGGTGTATAATCCTTTTAATATTTGAGTCAGTTTGCTAGTGTTTTGTTGAGGCTTTGTGCATCAATAGTCATAAGAGTTATTGGTGTGTGTGTTGTTTTCTTGTAATATGTTTATCTAACTTTGATATCAGGGAATTCTAGCTTCATAGAATGAGTTAGGAAGCATTCCCTCTTTTTTTGAGTTTTTTTTTTTGGAAGAGTTTGAGAAGGATTGGTATTAATTTTTTAAATGTTTGATGGTGAAACTATCTAGCCTTGGACTTTTATTTGTTGGAAGTTGTTTTTTAAGGGTCCTCTCTTTAGAAAACTGGAGCTTTAATTCCTTTACTTTGTTTCATACTTCCTATCATTGCTCATTCCTTCAGGGGAAAGCAGTTAGAGGATAGAAGGGGGGAAAAAACCCTAAAAAAAACAAGGAGATTTCTTCCAAACTCTTGGGCCACAGTTCTTCTGATCAGAGAGAACGATCCCCCTATGTCAGATTTAAAATTTCTGCTTGTTAAACTGCTGCTATCACTGCCACTGATATCATGATATTGTCTGGGGACCGGGCAAGAGAGATTGGTAAACAAAGAAACAAACAAATAACCTCCTCCCCAGGGATTCCTCCCACTTTCTCTCATCCATAAGAGTTCTGATTCTTGTTCTTTAGTGTATTAGTCAGCTCAGGCTGCTGAATCAAAATACCACAGACTGGGTAGCTTAAATGATAGAAATTACTTTTCTCATTGTTCTGGAGGCTAGATGTCCATGATTAAGGTGTCAACAGGTCAGGCTTGGTGGTTAAGCCTGTAATCTCAGCACTTTGGGAGGCTGAGGCGAGTGGGTTGCCTGAGCCCGTGGGTTCAAGACCAGCCCAGGCAATTTGGCGAGACCTCGTCTCTGTAATAATAATAAAAAAAAAATTAGCTGGGTGTGGTAGCGTGCACCTGTAGTTCCGACTACTCGGAAGGCCGAGGCAGAAGGATTGCCGGAGCCCAGCAAGTCGACGCTGGGGTGGCTGTGAGCATGCAACTGCACTCCATCCTGGGTAACAGAGTGAGACTCCAACTCAAAAAAAAATTTTTTTTTTCAACAGATTTGATTTCTGGTGAGGACTCCCTCCTCAGCTTGTAGATGGCCATGCATTCACTGTGTCTTCACATGGTCTTTCCTCTGTGCCAAATTGGAGCAGGAGGAACAAAAACTCTTTGGTGTCTTTTCCTATGAGGACACTGATTCTATCAGATCAGGACCCCACCTTCATGGTCTCACTGAACCTTAATTACTTCCTTAGAAGCTCCATCTCCACGCTAGGGGTTAGGACCTCAGCATAGGAATTTGGCAGGGGGAGGGACATAAACATTCCGTCTATAGCAACTAGGAATAGAGGGCTTCTCGGAGCTCTGCCCACCCAATGCATAGTTCTGGATTTTGGATTACCTGAGTCCAGGCCAGGAGGTATTAGGAGACAAAACTCCAGGAAATTCACTGGTTTAGTGAGACTTTACATTCTGGTCTCTTTGCCCAAACTACATGCTAATATTTACTTTTCAATCGCCCTGGAGAGCTGCTCCATATACTCTGCCCACAGTTTTTTGTTGCATTCTCGAGGAGAGATAGAGTGAAATATGCCTACTCTACCTTTCTCAGATTGGCTTTTTTTTTAACCCATAAAACTTCATCTACATATCAGGCAACTCTGCTTCTTTATCTTCCTCAAGCTGCCCATTCCTTTACTGCTTTTAAGTTTCTTTCGATAACTATGCTAACTAGTTAGTCAGAGAATCTTTGAATGCACCTATAGCCTGCGAACCCCATTTGAAAATGCCCTTCCTTCCTGGACTGAACTAGTGTAAATCAACATGTATTGATTTATGATTTCTTGTAACTTCTGTCCTCTTAAACTGTATACAATCAAGCTACTCTTCAACCATGGCAGGCACACATTCTCAGGACCTACTGGGGACATGTGCCATGGGTCTAGGTCTTCAAGTTGCCAGAATAAACCCTCCTAAAATATTTTACAGTTCGGCATCTTTTCATCAACTTACTAAGGCTAAGGTGCAACTCTTCTAAAATTTTCTTCGCTTTGCTTTTCTAAATAGCCAAATAAAGTATTTAACAAACACAATAAACACCATCTCTCTTAGCAGTTTTTCCTCTACTACTTTTAATTAAAATGAAAGAGGCTAGAGTCACATATTAAAATAGAATAAAGATGGTGAGACTCAAGTGAGCAATATGAGGAATGGAAGAAGCTATGGCACAATGTTTGGGATCATGAAGATTCTGTAAACCAAAAATAAAATTCTAAGTCTCCACTGACTGGAGAGACCCCCATTGGGCCAAGGGAAACTTGAAAAATGAAATTCCAGGCCATGATGGAAAGGAGGTTGGATACCTTGTTATAGTGCTTCCCATAACTGACTAGCATTAACACTAGAGATCATAAGACTGATGAATCACACTCTGTGAAGACACCAAATTCCAACCTGAATCTGGTACAGCACCATGTGACAGATAACAGGCCCTAAGGAAATAACAGATATTTTACTCCAAGATATATTTCTTTGATGTATTTTGGAATGGTCCCACAAAGCCTTCTCTTGGGGAAATTTGCATCTGTACAGAATCTCCTTTCTTGCGAAGAGTCAGACCTACTAATTAGACATCTTGAAGTGAGCAGGGGGAGGGATGGTGGAGGTTTGTTCTGGCCAACTTGAGGACCTACACCCATGGCACATGTCACCAGTAGGTCCTGAGAATGTGTGCCTGCTGTTTAGAGGCTTCACCTACATAACAAGAACCTTGGCTTCCACAATCCCCCTTAACTCAAGCATTTCTTTCTACTGACTTCAAATTCTTCATTTGGACAGCTTAACTCTTTCAACCAGTTGCCAATCAGAAAATCTTTGACTCCACCTATGACCTATAGGTGTTCCTCCACCCACCCCACTTCAAGATGTCTGAAAGGGTAAAGTTGGTAAAATCAAAATAGAGTCGCCTTAGCTAAAGTATAGTCATTTTAAAGCAGTCAATTTAACTGAGTTTTATTTTTCTTCTTTCCACATACTTTGCTAGTTAGTTATTGTGCTTCACACACACCCCACCCTCTAATTATTAGCCAAGGACAAATCCAATTCACTGGAGATAGCTATTGACAATTGTTTTATAACTTTTAAGTGTATTTTGTACTAATTACTCTTTTTTCTAAGTGTCTGTTTCCCAGGCAATGCAAGACCAAGTTCACCTCACCTTTTGTAATCGGCCTCCTGTGACTGCTCACCGCCCACCACCTGGAATCAAGACTAATTGCCTTGACAATGGCAAAGAAAGCAGGACTGGTGTTATCAACACCCAAGAATGTAGCTGCTAGAGATTTTTAATAGCCCTGCTTCCTTATAAAAACTTTAAAATCCCTCTTCTCTTAAAGGATAATCCTTACGTGCCTGTGAGCACTGGCCCCTTTCCGTCTGTGGAAAGTGAATAATGAACTTTGTTTCTTTTTGCAAATCTTTGCTTTATTCCTATGTCACCAGACTACCCTTGCCTCAGTTTATCCTTACAATGTCTGTAACATCTGTCTCCCTAAAGTGTATAAAACCAAACTGTAACCCAACCACCTTGGGCGTGTCTTTTGAGATTGTACTCTGGGCCATGGTCACTCACATTTGGCTCAGAATTAAATCTCTTGAAATATTTCAGAGTTTGACTTTTTGTCAACAATTTGAGCAAATAAAACAAGCATTCATCAAATTCTACATTATTAAATAAGCCTTGTCTCACTGAATTTTTAGTAGTTCATTTTTTTTTTTTTTTTTGAGTTGGAGTCTCAGTCTGTCGCCCAGACTGGAGTGCAGTGGCCGCTCCCGGCCACCGCAGCCTCAACCTGCTGGGCTCCAGCGATCCTTTGGCCTTAGCCTTCCGAGTAGCCGGAATTACAGGCATGCGCTACCACGCCCGGCTGACTTTTTGATTTATTGTAGAGATGAAGTCTCGCTGCTCAGGTGGGTCTCGAACACGCGGGCTCAGGTAATCCACTCACCTCAGCCTCCCAAAGGCGCAGGATTACAGGCTGAGCCACTGAACCCGGCTAGTAGTTCATTTTATAGCTAAAACTTAGAATAAGTTTAGGTACAGATTGATGACTATGCTGAGTGTCCCGATTTTTCCCATCCTATCCTTGGATCCACTTCCCATTTCCTCTTCTCCAGTAGGCTGACCTCTGTGAAGTGCTTCTCTTGCCTTCTGGCTTCCCGTTGGGTTTGACTCTCCTTAGAATTTAAAAAAAAATTGTACCATATATTTTTATTTTTTATTTTTGGTTAAGTGCTGGTCAATGGTAATCTTGGAGTCAGTACCTATTTAAAAAGTTGTTTTTTATTTGCCTTCCTACTTGATTTCTAGTTCCCTTAGAACTTTGAATTTGTTGCTCCATTTTTTCCCATTTTATTTAATTTAAAAAAATTTTTTAAAGAGAACTAAGTTATCCAGGCTTGTCTTGAACTTCTGACCTCAAGAAATCCTCCTGCCTCAGCCTCCCAAAGTGCTGGGATTACAGGTGTGAGCCACTCTGCCTGGCCTACATTATTTTCTAATATCCAGAATGGCCTTTAATGTTTGGTTTAGTTCCCTTGCCAATAACATATTTTTGTGGTTTCTCTTTCTCTGGAAGCTTTTGGGATTTTATCTTTAGAGTTCTGGTATTTCACCAAGAGATGTGTGAGGATCTTTTTCCAGTAAACCTGCTCAGCACTTGGGGGACCCCTTTCTATCTTCAGACTTTGACTTTTCTTTAGTTGAGGGAAAAATTTTCATGTTTATTTTCTTCCTTCTAGTTTCTCTGTTCTCACCTCCTGGGATTCCTTTGAGATGATGACTGGATAAATCGTCCTGGATATATCCTCCATATCTTGACAAAATTTTCTGCCTGCCTTTTTATTTTACTTTCTGGAAGATTTCCTTTATTTTTCTTTTTTCTTTCTTTTTCTTTTTTTTTTTTTTTTTGAGTTGGAGTCTCACTCTGTCACTGAGGCTGGAGTGCAGTGGCACACTCATGGCCACCACAGCCTTGACCTGCTGGGCTCAGGCAATTCTTCCACCTCAGACTTCCTAGTAGCTGGAACTACAGGCATGCACCACCATGCCTGAATAATTTTTTGATTTATTAAAAATCAAAAAAGCCAAGGTCTCATCAAGTTGCCCAGAATGGTCTTGAACCCATGGGCTCCTCTTGTCTCTGCCTCCCAAAATTCTGGGATTACAGGTGTGAGTCACTGCACCCAGATCATTTCTTTTTCACAGCACAAGTTGGGGTCTATTCTATTATTTCAACTCTTCGATTAAATTTTAAAATTTTTGTCACAGGTTTTTTCCCCCCCCCAAGAACTCTGGTTTGCTGGTTACCCTTTTTGCTGTCTCTTTTGTTTTCAGGTTACCGTATCCATCTTTATTTTGTGTGTACTAATTAGACTTTTTTCTTTTTTTTTTTTTTTTTGAATTTGCATTTCAACCAGATCTGTAGGTGATCCGCCCCACATTTAGGCCATTCCTTGAACCTGGCAGATACCTGCCTGATGCAGTTTTGATCCGAAGGGGCACCTTCCTCAAGCCAACGTCCTTGTCCATCCCTGTCCAGGGATCCTCTTCTTAGGATGACAGACACTGCCTCGAGTCATGCTCAGCCCCAGCCTCCACTTCACACCTTGTTATTCCCTGGAATTTGCATGCTTTGTCTATGTATGGAGAAACTCTGTCTGCTATAGAGTGTCCACCCTCAAGGGTTGAGAGGAGTGATCCAAAAAGTTTATGTGAGCACATATTTTGCTTACATTTTTAGATAAAATTTACATACAATGAAATGCACAGATATTTTTTTGTTTTTTTTAAGAGATGAGGTTTCACTATACTGCCTAAGCTTGACTCAAACTCCTGGGCCCAAGCAATCCTCCCACCTCAGCCTCCCAAAATGCTAGGATTACAGGCGTGAGCCGCCATGCCCAGCAATGCACAGACCTTAAGTATATAGTTGAATGTTTTGACAAACGGGTGTGCCTGTGCAACCAGCTCCTCCAATAAAGATATAAAACACTTCCAAAGCCCCCAGAAGTTTCCTTATGCCCCTTTGTACTCAATCCTCAACCTCCACCCTCTGAGGCAATCACTGTTTTAATTTCCTTCACCATATTTTCACCTGTTCCTAAGCTCCTTAGAGATGGAATTGTATGGTATGTCCTTTGGTGTCTGGCTTCTTTCACTCAGTATGATGTGAGATTCATGTATGTTGTATCAGTGGTTTATTCTTTTATTTTGCTGAGTAGTGTATTTCATTTAGTGAATGCAGTAGCTTGCCTCCTTTTGAAAAGGCGGCTCTTTCTATTTGTTGTTGTTGTTGAGGGAGCAGTGGGCTTGAAGGGCTCAGGAGCCATGGCGGGGCTAGCCAAGCTCCAGGTCTTCACCCCCAGGTGCTGCCCAGCTGCCGGCCTCCCCCAGCTGAAGGACAGGCAGTGGTCTCCTTCCTATTTTACACCTTTGCAGCCATAGCCAAGTCAGTGACCTTCTCTTGGTGGAAAGTAGAGCTGCCACTTCCTTGCCCTCAGTGATCCCCATGACACTTAGACAAAGGCCCAAGTCAATGTCATAGACCCCAAGGCTCAGTGAACCCTCCCAGCCTGCCTGCCCAGCTGGGCTGGGGGCTGCCTACAGACCTCCTTCCAGCTCCCTGTGTATCAGTTTAGGGCCTCACTTTCCGCTCATGAGGATGGTCCTGCTCCTGCCAGGATGGCTGGACTGTCCAGTGAGAGAGGGACCCTCTCTGACGGAGGGACCTGCAAGGACTGCCTGTGAGGACCAGAGCTCCAGGGTCCAGATGGAGTCTGGCTCAGGGCTTATGCTTGGGTCCTCAGTGGAGGAAGACACTCCAGGCCCCAGAGGGCTGGCTGACTAGCTCTGACACAAGTATCCCCCAGGCTCCTCCATGTGCCTGCCCTGCTAAGTCCATATACCAGCCTGACTTAGGCCCTTGAAAGCCCCGAGCTCTGACGAGACGGTACCTTCTCCCTGCTCCCCTTGGGTGAACTTCAGTGAGGATCTATGTTAAACTGAAAAGTAAGAGCAAGGAAGGTCAACAAGCTCGTTTTTCTCATAGAAATCGCTTGGATGCTTTTTAAAAAGTAAAATAAAAATATCAATGTGAACAAAATGCATCCTTTTTTTTTCCAGTTTCCATTTTCCTCTGGCCCCTCTGGCATCACCCACACTTCTTTTCCCCTATACCCTCCATGCCCTGCAAGCACCTCCAGAGGGCCCTGGTTCCTGGGCCCTGCTTTGACCTTGCCCTCTGCACCATGACTTTGAGTAACTTGCATTGAAAGAACAAAACAATGTTTACATCAACTTTAAGTGTTTAGAGTCTCTTTAAAGAGATTTTTCTTTTCCAAGCAAAGGTGGTTATTAAAGTGGAAAAGAGAACATTCCAGAAAGAAGACAAGGAAGACAGTGGAAACAAATTTTGCTGTAAAATGCACAGCCATTTCTGACTACAGGAGTTTCCCCCTATTACTTTTTCCCCTTGTCTTTGCCCTTGTCTTTGCCCTTGGCCGGTTCCTTGCCCTTTCCCGCTTCCTTGCCTTTTGCTGCTTCTTTGCCCTTTTCCGCTTCTTTGCCCTTTCCTGCTTCCTCTTGTCCTGTAGTAGGTGCTGCGGGTGCTCCCTTGGTGGGAGGAGGAACCAGCACATTCTTTCTGGTCTTCTTGCCTCTGAAGTGGCTTCTCTGAAGGCAGGTATCAATTAAAGCAAAAAATGCAGCCACGCCCATAAGGACCTGGAAAACACATGGATCCTCATTACTTTAGCTCTTCATTCTGAAGGGGGCAAGTTTCCATTCTAGTTCATCAGTAGGTGCTATTTTAACACATCCCTTTGTCCCCTCAAACCACCATCCCTGAGAGGCTTGAGTTGGCTCTCACCTCCTGCTTCATCTTTCTCCGTTCCCGTTGGCCTGTCCTCTGATTTCTTTCTTTTTTCTCTTTAAACCTAGCCAGTGCTGGGCGTGGTGCCTCAAGCCTGTAATCCCAGTACTTTGGGAGGCCGAGGTGAGGGGATTGCCTGAGCCCACGGGTTAGAGAACAGCCTGGGCAACTTGGCGAGACCTCATCTCTACAATAAATTAAAAAATTAGCCGGGTGTGGTAGTGCACGCCTGTAGTTCTGGCTACTTGGAAGGCTGAGGTGGAAGGATCGCCTGAGCCCAGCAGGTCGACGCTGGGCTGGCTTTGAGCATGCCACTGCCCTCCAGTCTGGGCGACAGAGTGAGACTGCAACTCCAAAAAAACCCCCAAAAAACAAAACCCCAAAAAACCTAGCCAGGGTGGGGCTCTTTGCTCTGGGGTTGAAAGCTACAGGAAAAAAGCCCAAGTCAATGTCATAGACCCCAAGGCTCAGTGAACCCTTGCTGGCTCCCTGGACATCATCTTTGTTTAAATGGCAGCTCCATAAGAAACATTTACCAACTTTGCTTTTTTCTTTTTTAAGAGACAGGGTCTCTCTCTGTTGCTTAGGCTAGAGTACAGTGGCACAATCATAACTCACTGCAGCCTGGAATTCCTGGCTCAAGTGATCCTCTGCCTTGGTCTCCCAAAGTGCAGGGATTACAGGTGTGAGCCACCTGTACCCGGCCTCAACTTTACTTTTTCATTTTCTTATGATTCCAATATTTTTGTGAAAAAAAAATGAAGCCCTTTCCTTAAACAGGGGAAAACATTCATCCTCCAAAAGGTGAATTAGAGCAAATACACATCCCAACTTGGAAAGACTCACCAAACCAATTATATAGTACAGTGGTAAGGTTTGTCGAATTCTCACAGCAAAGACGATGGCTGCCACAAGGAACCCACAGGCGATCAGGTCATTGAGAAGGTCCTGAAGATGGGAGAGATGAATCAGCCTTAGATAGAGCCAAGGCCCCATCAATGCTGGATCCAGCCTAGTTTCTGCCAAAGAAATGATTTGCAAACTTCCACATGACTTTAAAAAATAAATGTAAGCCGGGCTCGGCGGCTCAGCCTATAATCCCGCGCTTTGGGAGACCGAGGTGAGTGGATTGCCTGAGCCCGCGGGTTCGAGACCCGCCTGGGCAACTTGGCGAGACCTCATCTCTACAATAAATCAAAAAATCAGCCGGGCATGGTAGCATGTATCTGTAATTCCAGCTACTCGGAAGGCTGAGGCGGAAGGATCGCCAGAGCCCAGCAGGTCGAGGCTGCGGTGGCCGGGAGCGGCCACTGCATTCCAGTCTGGGCGACAGAGTGAGACTCCGACTCAAAAAATAAATAAATAAAAAAAAAAAAAAAATAAATGAGATACCCCTAGGTATGTATTTTAATGTATATTAAAGGCTAGGTGGATATACCAGTGGGCCTCCAGTTGAACTTTTTGAGTTGAGACCCAAAGTCCAAGATACTCAATTATCTGTAGACTTGAGCCTGTGAAGGCATGGGGTCTCCATCTCTCTGTGAAATCACACATTTGGTGTCTGGTTATGATTCTTCCCACAATACTCATTTACATAAATGCACAACTATACAACTTAATGATGTCTCCTTTGAGGACTCCTCCCCCACTATCTTTCTGCTCCCAAGGCCAGCTCCCCACTGGAGTCTGCGTGGGCTGCCTTGCCGGTAGGAGGCTCTGATGGACTCTGGTGCCTCTCTGGGGGCCTAGTAGCTGCCTCCACACACTCCCTCCCACAGCCCTTGGCCCTACTACCTGATGCCCACCCCTCCTTGCAAGGCTGTGCTACCTTCTCCTCCACAGTACTTCTCCCCTCCCATAGGGCTTCAGTCTCGCCCTTATAGCATACTTGTTTCCTTCCCCCTACTGACAAGGCACAGCCAAACTTCTCAGAGTTGGCCAAACCGCAGTCACAGCAGGTTGACTTCCTCTCTGGTCACTCCTGGGGTGAGAGGCAGCCGAGGCTGCAGTGTGGAATAGACCCATCATTCCTCTTGGTTTCTAGAATGCCATTTGCTGCTGGTTGTCCTTCCCTGGTCACTTTGTCTCAGGCCTGTTCTTTTCATTTTAAATTTTGATACGTTTCAAACATACAGAAAATAATACAGCATCCTACTCCCATGCCTATGTCCACCAGGCCACAAACCACTGAAATTTAATAGATGTTAATGTCTTACAATATTCACTTCAAGTTTCTTTTTTTTTTTTTTGCGTTGGAGTCTCACTCGGTCGCCCAGACTGGAGTGCAGTGGCCGCTCCCGGCCACCGCAGCCTCGACCTGCTGGGCTCCGGTGATCCTTCTGCCTCAGCCTTCCAAGTAGCCGGAATTACAGGTACACGCTACCACGCCTGACTCATTTTTTGATTTATTGTAGAGATGAGGTCTCGCTGCCCAGGCAGGTCTCGAACCCACGGGCTCAGGCAATCCACTCACCTCAGCCTTCCAAAGGCGTGGGATTACAGGCTGAGCCACCGAGCCCGGCTACTTCAAGTTTCTTTAAAAATAAGTCTGGCCAGGAGTGGTGGGTCACACCTGAAATCCCAGCACTTTGGGAAGCTGAGGTAAGAGGATTGCTTGAGCCCAAGAGTTTGAGACCAGCCTGGGCAACATAGCGAAACCTTGTCTTTGCAAAAACAGCAACAATAACAACAACAACAAAATTAGCTGGGTGTGGTGGCACACACCTATAGTCCCAGATACTTGGGAGGCTGAAGTGAGAAGAAGTTGGAGGCTGGAATGAGTTGCAATCATGCCACTGCACTCCAGCCCAGGCAACATAGTGACACCCTCTGTTAAAATGAAAAAAATCTGACTTAATGGACTGAGCTACAGTCCCACTACTCTAATCCTTAGGGTCCTACTATGTTTACTAGGCTGGTCTCTACAATAAATTTAAAAATTAGCCGGGTGTGGTGGTATGCCCCTGTAGTCCCAGCAGCTTGGAAGGCTGAGGCAGAAGGATCACCTGAGCCCAGCAGGTAGAAGCTGCAGTGGCCATGATCATGCCACTATACTCCAACCTGGGTGACAGAGTGAGACTCTGACTTAAAAAAAAAAATTAGCTAGGCTGCTTCATCCCTGAGAAAGTTCTGAGGTAAGTGAAACAAAGGAAAATTCCCAGACTAATCTCTCAGGTAGTCACCAGACAGGTCAAAATAAACACGCAGCCATAATTCCTTGAGAACAAAGTCTGTATTGTTCCCTTTGCCACCGGCAGGCTTTGTCAGGAATGTGGACCACTTCATGGCCACTGCCAATCTGGGGAGTCAGGGATGACAGGCAGGTAAATTAAAGTCCATAATTGGCCAGGCAGGATGACTCATGCCTGTAATCCCAGCACTTTTGGAGGTCAAGGTGGGAGGATTGCTTGAGTCCAGGAATTCGAGACCAGTCTAGGCAACACAGCGAGACCTCATCTCCACAAAAAAAAATTAAAAATTAGCCAAAAAAAAAAAAAAAAGAAAGAAAGAAAAGAAAATCCATAATTCTCTCTTACCAAAATTCAGTAGCTTCTTTCTTTATTATGCATTTTCCTGGTTGTTCTAAGTTTCTGGTTAGATTCGAGTTCTGAAAAAGTTGGTTCTGATGGTTTTTGCCAATTTACTCATTGTTATAATAGAGGAACAAAGTTTTGTAATTTCCTACTGTGCCATTTTCAGTGACACCAGTCTCATTAAATCTGGAAGGTTCTTAGTCATAATCATTATGACTATTTCCTCTCCTTCATTATCTTGATAACTCTTTTTTTTTTAGAGATGAGGTCTTGTTATTTGCTCAGGCTGGAGTGCAGTGGCTATTCACAGGTGCAATCATAGTATACTACAGCCTTGAACTCTTGAGCTCAAGTAATCCTCCTGCCTCAGCTTCCCAAGTAGCTTGGACTACCGGTGCCCAGCTTCTTGACAACTCTTGACGGACATTCTAACTTCATGTTTTATGTCTCAACTTCTATCTTTTTTCTCTCTTTATCTCCTAGTGCTATATTCTGGGCAATTTCCCCATACTTTTCAGTTCACAAATTCTCTCTTCAGCTGTGTCTGACTTGCTTTCAAACTTATCTATTGCCATTTTAATTTCAATAACTATATTTTCTATTCTAGACATTGTACTTTTAAAAATCTGTTTATTCTGTCCTCATAATATCTTATTCTTTTCTAAGGGCTTATGTCTGCAATCATTTAAAATATATTTATTATTAGTTCATACAGTTCTTCTATGATGGGGGACTCCCAAAAAGCTGGGAATTTTTTTTTTTTTCAGTTGGAGTCTCACTGTCACCCATACTGGAGTGCAGTGGCCACTCCTGGCCACCGCAGCCTCGACCTGCTGGGCTCCAGCGATTCTTCCGCCTCAGCCTTCCAAGTAGCTGGAATTACAGGTGCGCACTACCATGCCCAGCTAATTTTTTGATTTATTGTAGAGATGAGGTCTCGCCAAGTTGCCCTGGCAGGTCTCGAACCCACTCACCTCAGCCTCCCAAGGCGCGGGATTACAGGTTGAGCCACTGACCCCAGCAATCTGGGAAGTTTTTTTGGAGGGTGAGTTCCTTATAGTACAGGCTTCCCCCATTAGGTAAGTGTTCTAGGAACCCACTGGCATCAGTGTACCAACAACTAGTGTTGTTTTTAGAGGCTACATCTGGTTTCAGTGAATTTTTGTTTTGGAGATTCTTTCAACGCTTTTGCCCATTTCATGATGGGTGATTTACACAAACAAGCTGCCCACACCATACTGAGTGTTCAGCAGTTTTGACCAAAAAATAACATGACTCCCATGCTCCACCCTCCCTATTCACCTGATCTCACCCAAGCGACTTTTTTTGTTTGTTTGTTTCCCTGGATGAAAAAAAATCCTCAAAGGGAAACTAAAACCCAGCAGAAATACTAAAAGGCATCAAAATGGACAAGTTCAAAAACTGTTTTGAGCAATGGAAAAAGCATCTTAATAGGTATACTGCATTAAACAGAGACTACTTTGAAGGTGACTGAAGTTTAAACATGTAAGAATAAATATACAATTTTAATAAATAAATTCCATTTTGGGGTGGTCTCCCCTCATACATCATGGGCCAGTCCCACCTACATTTTGCAGCTTATGTGATCACTGATTCTATATACAATTTCTGGCACCTGTGTGTCTCTTTTGCCAGCTCAGCCATTCAGTTTAAGCAGTACTGATTACATGTCCCCCCTAGTATTTTCAGGTACAGCAGTAGCATTTTCAGGGTTTATTGGTTTTTCATATTGCTGGAACTAAAAGTTATCTTCTCAGGCTCCTCGACTGGGAACTTGTTCTCTGCCTGTTCTTTTACCTTATCCTCGGTTTGTCCCTTCTATGAGAGTCCTTATTTGGCCCTCTTCTCTTTTCTCCTTTTCCTGGAGCTCCTTATCTACCCCAGCAAGATCTATGGATCCCTGGGCCCTAATAGCTTTTAACAAGGAAGTAGGACAAATTGTACTGACAGAGCTGGGTTTGAATCTTTTTTCTGCCACTTACTAACTGAATGACCCGGGGGCAAGTTCCTTGGCCATTCTGAGCCTTTGGAGGCAGGCTGTGAATGTGCAGTGAATAAGAGGAATTGAGATCTTCATCAGCTGACTTAGGGTATGGGTGTGCCTTGTGATTATACATGTGATGAGGGGATTCAAGTCCATGAGTCCTCAAGCACAGTGTTAAGCAATTTACATTTATTCCTCAGGACTAAATGTGAATTCCACAAGGGGTCATCACTGCCCCCATGTTACAGATGAGGAAACAGAAACTAGGAGTGATTTAGCAAATTGCCAAGCTCTGTCTCATTCCATTAGATGACTGGTTTGGATAAACATCTTTCTGAACCAAACAGCCTTTATGAGGATAGTTACTGGAGTGCTAAGGCTGCTTTAGAAGTGGACTTTTAACAAATTCTCATTTTAGCTGGGTGCGGTGACTCACGCCTATAATCCCAGCACTTTGGGAGTCGGAGGCAAGAGGATTGCCTGAGCCCAGGGGTTTGAGACCAGCCTGGGCAACTTAGTGAGACCTCATCTCTACAATAAATTTTTAAAAATTAGCTGGGCGTGGTGGTATATCTTTGTAGTTTCAGCTACTTGGAAAGCTGAGGCGGAAGGATCACCTGAGCCCAATAGGTCGGTGCTGTGGTAGCCATGTTCATGTCACTACACTCCGGCTTGGATGACAGAGTGAGACTAAGACTCAAAATATTTATTAAAAAATTCTCATTTTGTCTTATTGATTTATAGGAGATTGATTTTCTTTTCTTTTTCTTTTTTTCTGAGCTGAGGTCTCACTCTGTCACCCAGGGTGGAGTACAATGGCATGGTCATGGTTTACCACAACCTTGACTTCCTGGCTCAGGTGATCCTTCTGCTTCAGCCTCCTGAGTAACTGGGACTATAGGTGTATGCCACCATACCTGGCTAATTTTTGATTTTTTTTTTTTTTGTAGAAACAAAGTCTTGCTATGTTGCTAGGCTGGTCTCAAACTGTTGGGCTCAAACAATCCTCCAACCTGGGCCTCCCAAAGTGCTGGGATTACAGGTATAAGCTACTGTGCCCAGCTGGATTTTCTTTTTTGAATTCTGAGGGTGGGTTACCTTCTGGGGTGATCTCCCCAGTCAGGTGTGAGCTTGCACAGGGTTAGGAGGAACAACTGGTTGCAACATCTCCTTTCCCTCCAAGAAGAGCAAAGTCTCAGACCGTCTTTGTTTGACCACCAGGTAGAAGAGTTCCTCATTATCAGTTGAACGTACAGCTATGCTTTTTTGGAGCATTCTCTGCCTGGTCATTCCTTTCCGCCCAGCCGCCCCTGCCTAGGCCTCGCCAGAGGTTACTGAGCCCATAACCCAGGCACAAATATGGGAGTGAGGCGTGTCTCTCTGCTCACTTTTCAGGAGTCAAGACACATACACGATCAGCATACAGGCCGTGGACACGCCCCACCATCCCTCACTTACAGTAACAGGCCACAGGATAAAGGGCACATATCTTTGGATGGCCAAGCTGTAGAGGATAATGAAGAAGCAGAAGAAGCATATCTCCAAGACGATGACCAGTGTCAACATGGGGTGCACGGGGATTGATGAGTACACTATCATGGCAGCTATCAAGCAGCCCTGCAGTGAGACATACAGTTTAGCCAGCAGCAAAGGTCTCTCACAACCTCTGAGCCCCCCTGAAGACCTCTGGAACCCATTCCTCCTCTCTCCCATCCCTGGTATTGGACCCCCACCCAGTCATACCAGTCCAGCTCACCAAACTCAGAATCTTGACTGGGGCGTGCCCCAGGAGCCAGAACTCTTTATTGCTGTCCTTGAATTCCCACCGGTAGCGGCGACACCCCTTCCTCGTGCCCACTTCATGCTTGGGCTGCACCGACTTTTGCACTGGGGGCTTTGGGGCATTGGCTTCCGCCTTATCGTCTTTCTTGGCTTCCCCGGGTTTGGCTGGAGGTGGAGGTTCAGCCTTGGCCTTGGATTTATCAGCCATCGTTGCGTTGAAGTCCTTGGATTCTCACGACCTGCCCAACCTCTCCTGCTGTTTCTAGACAGGCCGGCCTACGAGGGAGCCGCGCTCAGCTAACCGCCAGGACCAGCAATCGCCAACGCCTGCTCCCTCTCCGCGCGCACCTCCCTCTCCGCGCGGACCAGCGCGGGTCCCATCTGCTCAGCAGCCGTCAGATCCGCCCGC
>NW_007097662.1:455343-464793 GCF_000164805.1 Carlito syrichta
CCCCCCCCGCAGGAGCCCCACCTCAGCTCCCAACGCGCTGGTCCCACTTCTGGGTAGAAGTCTCCTCCCGGTGCTACGGAGGCTTCGCAAGGTGGCTCCCGGTCTGTAGCCGCAGCTCCCTTCTTCAGGTCGGGTTGGCTGGAACCCCGGGGTCGCGGCCCCTCGCCACCGCCTCCAGAGGCGGAGCGGTCTGAGCTCCCTGGGCCCAGCGCCACGCGCAGGCGAGCGTAACGCGACTTTCACACCAGGCAATGAGAGGAAGCAGAGAGCGTGTTCCCGACTTAGCAGCCCTGATTTTATGGTCACATGTAGGCCACAATGGGTGACAGCGTGCGAGCTCAGGGTGGGCTTGGAGGGAGCGGTTAGACACCGACACGTGCATCCGCTAGGGTGCCGGGCGGGCTTCAGCGCGGACATCAGCAGGCGCCGGGGTGGGTTTCTGGACTGGCGCCTGGACAGGATTCCGGGCAGGCTTCGGGACGGGTTTCTGGGCAGACGCCGCAACGCGTTTCTGGGCAGGCGCCGCAACGCGTTTCTGGACAGGCGCCGGAACCGGTTTCTGGTCGGGCGCCGGGATGGGTTTCTGGACCGGGCCCCCGATGCTGGAGCGCTTGGTTTCAAATTTGATTCCTAGGACTCTTTTCACGTTATTCCTCATCTTCTTGGTGACCACAAATGCATCGATGCAGCACACGATTACCGCTGTGAGACACAGGGACTGTCAGATACAAGACCATATGCAGGAAGGAAAGTGAGGTTATTTTGCAGCTCAGCAGCAACCTCTCCAACCTGTCCGGGTTCAGGCAGGCAATGCAGGTGGCTTCCTGTTCCCCCCGACCCTCCACTGCCCTCTTGGTGTCTGCCTAGCTGGCTGCTGCAGGCCCTTTCCCAGAAAAAAGGAATTTGGAAAGGGTGGGTTTTGTTGCCAGTAGTGGTCTCGCCTGATGCCTGAGGTTTCAGGAAAGGACCAGGGAAGGGGACCTGCCTTAGAACCCTCCAGGTATGGGTAGGGTCCTGAGAAAGGTTTCTCCGTGGAAGGAACTCTTGGGCTATTTGAAATGGGCAGGAAGGAGTTCCCAAGGGGTGGAGGAGAACTCCAGGCAATGGATTAGGGTCTCCACGGAATCTAGTGTGACCAGGACCTCTGGGGTGGCTGAGAGAGGGGACAGAGTTGACGCTGAGAAGGTGCAGGATCTGGGACTCTCTCAAGAGAAGAGGTCAGGTGTGAGATTCCAAAAACCCCACTTGCAGTGCCCATGAGGTGAATGGAAAGTGAACCAGGCTGGAGGCAGGGAGACCAGTCTGGGGTGGGGGTGAGCTGCTGCCATCCAGGTAAGAAGCGATGGAATCCTGGAGTGGGAACCCCTGGCAGTAGAAGGCTTGACTGCTGAGTTAGCAGGTGGGGACCAGGGACCCTTGGCAGCAGATATTCCCTGGTGCTCCGGGGCTCTTGACAATCTTGGATGTTTCTCTTAATGGTCACTTAATTCCTGTGTGCTTAATGAAGTCTTCCAAGGTAAGTCATGCCCCAGCTAATCTGTGAGCTTCCCCCAGGTGAAGGGGATCTGTCCTCAGCACTGAGCTCAGGTCTGGCACAGTCCAATGGGAATGACAAATATTTACTGATTATGTAATGAATTCAAAGAATGTAAGCTATTTTTTTCCCCTCCTGGATGAATTCCTGTCCCCGTGGCTTAACGTCTTGAACCAAAATCCTACCTCCCCACTCCCCCCATCTTCCAAGCATTTGATCTGCCATTCTTGTGTTCTTCCATATGATGAGGGTTTGAGTCTCAGTTTGTCCTAGGCTTGTGACCCAGAGCAAGGTAAGTTAACCTCAGTTCCTATATCTGTAAAAATGAGAATTGTAAAGATCAAGTCAGAATGTGCCTAGCCTAATGTGAGGTACATACTAGATACTTCAACATGTGACAGGTTTCTCTCTTCCTTCCTGAATTGGCTGGGCTACTCACTTTTGACAATGCACTTTTCCCCTCTGCAACCTCTCTTTTCATCTGTCTTTAAAATACAGTTCTCAGCCGGGTTCGGTGGCTCACCCTGTAATCCCACACTTTGGGAGGCTGAGGTGAGTGGATTGCCTGAGCCCGCGGGTTCGAGACCCACCTGGGCAACTTGGCGAGACCTTATCTCTACAATAAATCAAAAAATTAGCCGGGCATGGTAGCGCGTGCCTGTAGTTCCAGTTACTTGGAAGGCTGAGGCGGAAGGATCGCTGGAGCCCAGCAGGTCGAGGCTGTGGTGGTCGGGAGCGGCCACTGCACTCCAGTCTGGGCAAGAGAGTGAGACTCTAACTCAAAAAAAATAAAAAATAAAAATACAGTCCTCTAGAACAGAATATCAGAGTCCTATTTATAGACAAAACATCTTGTTTAACATTTTAAAAACAGTATGTACAATTCTCAAAAGGGGTTCAGCAGACTTTTGAGAATGTACATTACAATTGGATTTTCAAGAGCTTAGAGTTTGTGCAACTTCACATGATCTGAAGAAGTCAGTACAAGAAGGAGATGGGTGGCAGTGAGGATTCTGTTTGGTTAATGGCATAATGATGGTCTTTCAGTTTTCCTTTTCAGTCTTGGCAAAGTAATCTTAAATGAAGTCATGAAGGGCTCTACTTACCCCTCCAACATAGAATAAATGCCTTCTTTTCTTTTCTTGCATTGTCAAGATGGCAACTACTAAAAGGAACACAGATGTAATGATACTGTTGATAAGATCCTGTAATACAGAATTGAAAATTATCAACTTTACATGAAAATATAATTTCATAAGATATTTAGATTGGGCAATTAGTCATCTAAGGATGGATGCCTTTTAAAAACTTTCCCTTTGATTAAGAGGAATCCTCAGAGGTATAATTCTTACATCTTCCAGAGACATGAGTTTATGTGATTTTACGGTCCTGGATAGGACTGCAGAAAAGGGTTTATTTTCATTAAAGAATACCATTAGAAAAAAAAAAAAAGCTGCCAACTTTTCCATCAGGTTTTTCTTAAAGGGCATAGGAAAGTGAACATGAAAAAAATTTAGTGGTCTAAGAGCCTAGCCCAAATTGTCCCTCTATAAGTAAGATGTTTAAAAGTCTGGTATTTTAATTAATGTAAATTCTGCCTTCTATTCCATAACACATTTGTTTTGATATATAAATACAATTTTAGATTAGATTAGTACTTTAATTACTGATTTAATTCTAATCTCAAATCGGCAGGTGAAACCAATGCTCTGGGAATTGGGTCACATTTATTCTATTAGATCACATGTCCCAAGAACACACAAACTCATCTGAGGAGCAGGCCTGATATTCTGGAGTGAATGGCTGGGCTGTTGACTTTTGTTCTTTCCTGAGACATAGCCAGAATTGAGTCTGCCCTGACATCGGCAGGCTCATTGTTCCTTTCTTCTGGATTTCAACTGGATATCAGTAGTGAACTTTTTAACTGCTAACCCAACTTGCTTCCTTGTGGGCTGAAATAAAGGGTGAGGATAAGTGAGTGGGAGCCAGACAGAGGCCAGGCTTCCATAGCAGAGCAATAATGGCACCATGTATGGGGAGGGGCAAGAATCTAGGGTGATATAACTATGATATGGGCCAGATAACATACTTTGAAAATTTTAAGTCTCTTAAACATTTATTTATTTATTTAGTGAAGACAGGGTCTCCCTATGTTGCCTAGACTGGTCTTGAACTCCTGGCTGCAAACAATTCTGCCTTGGCTTCCTAATTTTAAGTCTTTAAGTCTTAATGGTTTGGCGTGGTAGTGGCAGCCTATCTGGTGCACAACTGAGGAGCACTACCATCCAGCATATGGAATCATAATGGCTCTAACAGAGCTCTTTAATGTGTCAGGTGTTTCCCGGTCATTATCTCTAGCCCTCACAAAGCAGCCTCCAAAGTCGGTATTGTCATGATCCTTATTTTATAGAGGACATAGTGGAAGCTTAGAGGGGTTTATTAAGCTGCCTAAGACTGAATAAATGCTAAGGAGTGGAATGAGAACTCAACTCACTATTGCCTGCCATCAGAGACACCCAAATAAGGAGAAAATGAACTATTCTCCTAGGCTAGAAGCTCAGCCTCCAATCCATCTCTGGCATTTTCTGTGGAATAGCTCTGGAGGGTCAAAATGGCATGATACAAATAAGTTGAGGGTGTTTTTGTTGATGAACTTTTTGGCCTGCCAATTCCAGATGTGTGACCTGAGGCATGCTTTATTATCCCTTTGCCAACTTGCTAATTTTTAATATGGGGATAATACTTGGGATTCATTGGGTTGATCTAAGCAGAATGAATCTGAAAGCATCTAATGATGCCCTTGGCATCTAGTAGGTAGTAGGAGTATATAAAAATGTAGACTCACAATATCTGCCCTCAAAATGTGCAGAAGTAGTAATCCTGTAAACTCTAGGTGTTTTTCTTGTAGAGTTTGTTAAGCAAGGAGCCTATTGTGGAATGTAACTTGCCCCTTGGGAAGACACTAATGCCTACTGTTTTGGCGCCTGGAACAGGGCCATGTAGCAGGGCTTCTGAGGGTTAGATGTTAAGTCCTAGCTGGGTTCTTCAGGTTGAGTGAGAGGTCTGCCCACAGTGGGCAGGCCTGACTGAAGAAGGTACAGTTGCTCGCAGCTCTGCAGGAAGCTTAGTACCTGAGCGTTGTGCAAATCAAGATATTCAAAGATGTGAACAAAGACTCTTACAACTGAGAAGCAGAGTATAAGTTTTCAAAAATAAAAAGGTAACCAGCTGTGATTCTAGATCATTGAGAATTTGAGTGAAAGTACATTAATAATGATAACAATTATAAACCAATTACTGACTAGGCCCAGGCTAGTTTTTGACTCCCTGTCATAATTTTATCTCCTTTTTGGACTACTGGGTGTTATAGCTTACTCTGGTCCTTACTTACAAATAAGTGCTCTCTGAACTGTCCCTTGCAGGTGAAGTTTGCCTTATACCCAACATTTCTATTGTAGCTCACATTTATTGAGCACTTACTATGTGTCTTGCACTGTGCCAAGGTGTTAATATGTGATCTCATTTGATTCTCACAATGCTCATTATCTCCAATTTACAAATGGGTAAGCAACTTGTCCAGGATTGCTCAGCCAGTAAGTACATAGCTATGATCCTTAGCAGTCTGATGTGAATGCCCAAGGACCATCTTCACGACCAGACCTCCTCTTTTTTGCCTTAGACACAGACCCTCTTATTCACTTCCTCTGTATAGAGAGAGATATCCCTGTTTGCAGCTGAGCCTAGCCATGTGCAGTAGACCCTGCCCTTTCCTCCTAAATGTCATCCTTTCATTATCTTTTTCTTTCCCCCTGGACTAAATACCCTATTGACTCAAGTAGTCTCCTCTGACTAAAATGAGAAATGTGTTTGTTACTTGACAGTAATTTTCCATAAAGCCCCTAAAACTATTCTTAACACTCATTTATACAAAACGGTATAGAATTATAACTGGGGAAGAAAAAGATGCCTTAATGGTGAATGTTTATTATTAGGAAACACTGAATATTCGAAAATTTGTTTCACAAAATGTAGTATATGTAATTGGAATTTATAAACAATGAACATTATATAGCATTCAACTAATTGCAACTTTCATTGGTGCCTGGAGTTCTCTAAACACATGATAAAACCTGACCAGAAATCACCAGAATTATTGTTTTTCATTAACCTTGTTTGCAGGGGACATTTTAAAGTCGATACCTGTTACTTATAAATGTAAAGACATTGCTGGTAGTTTTGAAATCATCACTTCTATAGTTTAAAATATGTTTTTATATTCTTTTTAGAAAATTGTTTTTAGTTTAAAATGTTTGTTATATTCTTTTAACAAGAATATGTTTAAAATATGTTTGCTATAGTCTTCTTGGAAAATTGTTTTTTATTGGCAAAAAAAATCCTTGACCAGAACTCAAGTTTCTCCGACCATGATGAATTTTATATATATATTTGCAATGTAGAAGTGTTTAAAATATGGGTTATTCAGAAGACAATAATTTTAATTCATACTCTCTTGAGTATTGGTAGATAACACTAGACTAGGGTGGATAAAGTTAATAAACCACCCTAGTGTGTGAAGATAGTGTGTGGAGAGGGGAAAATTGTCCTCTTGCTAGCTTGGATGCAGTCATGCTAATTAAAAACAAAAAAAGAAGGGCTTACATTTAAAAATTTTAGATTAGCACTTTTTTTTTTACTGATTTAATTCTACTTGCAAATCTATAGGCAGAACTAATGCTCTGGAGGTTGGGTCATATTTATTCTGAGTTCACATGAGTTCACATGTCCTGAGAATGCATGAACCCATCTGAGGAGCAGACCATGTAGACCCAGCATAGGCTAGGGGTTGAGGACTGGACCCGCACCCTCCTCATGGTGTCAAGGTTCCTGGATAGCTGCAACTCAGAGATTATGGTCCCAAGCCCAGACTCCGTTATCTGTCCAGAGAAGGAGGCCTTGACAAAATATGGTCCCAGAGCCCACAGATCTTAGCAGGTCACCTGTATTTGAGGCCAGCACTCTTTGAGGCTTCCCTGCTGAGGGTCTGAAGTTTGATGTATCAGACTTTCTGTCGCCCTGCTGGGGACCTTTACCCTCACCCTTTTGTTACACAGGAATTGGAACAAGGAAATAAGGAACTCTATTCTTATATAAACCTTTAAGATAGAAATCACCACTTCAAGTCAGTATTCCTTACCCTAATCCTATACCTCCTAAAAACAAAACTTCCTTGCCTGAAAAGAAGGGCTGAAAGGAAGTGGCAGCCATGTATGTTGGACACCTCTAGTCTGTGGGGAGGTCCTTGAGCCTGTGTAGAAACCAAAACAGTTCCAGTGTGAAATAAGTTGTGTGTTATGTAGTCTCCTGAACTGACCTTGCAATAAGTGACTCCTGCATCTTGATTCCAACACATCTTTTAAGTCCACCTATCCTCTGAAGTGCTAAGTTATCACCTCCTAGCACCAACACCTTTAATAAGCTAGCACATTTCCTGCAAAGCCTCCCTATTACCACCCAGTGGTAGCTACTTCCTTCTCTGAGAAATTATGTATGTACACATCCTTCTCTCATGAGATCTGAAAGGGCAGATTAGAAAGGAAGGGACTGGATAGAAGAGAATACAATTTGGGTCTTGCTTTGACAGATATTTTTCAAAAACTTCCAAGTCAGTTAGACCACTCACCATCTGACTAACTGTGTATGGTTGCTGGTATGTGCATTGCTAGTTAGCTGAGCATCAGAATGACTGGGTAACCACCTTGGCTAGACAGTTTCCCCAATATAAAGCTCCTGGGAGCTCAGCAGACATATCCTGTGCTGTGTTAGACCTGGCCCATGCTCTGGAGGACAGCATCAAGAAAAAGGCAGGGACTCCGAATCACATTCTGGGTTTTCACAGTCATCCAAAGAAAAGAGGATACACCCACTTAAGACAGACACAGCAAAGGGCCAGGTTTTACTGTAGTTGACTAGAGGCCTGTAATTCTACAAAAGCTGGCCTGTGCTTCCTGTGACCATTGAGGACTGGTCCTCTCATAGGACACTCATGGCTCATGCTCAGGAAACCCTAGTTCTTGCCTCTGTCTGGGATACTTCTTGGACATTATCCCTGGACCCACCGCAAAGTATGATGTCTCATGGCCCTCTCTAGCCCTCCAAAGTTATGGCAATGGACCCAGCCTACAAGAGTTCTTTTCTCAGAGGCCTTGACCTTCCTGACCACAGATGATGGTGATGTAGAGCCCTCAGTTACCCACCCCAAGGCCCTGTGCACACACACTAGGATAATCAATGCACATCTGGCTCTACATTTTAACAAGACCATAAGGAAACAGGAGAATATCCAGAGATAAAATTTACAGTGTCTTAGGACATAAAGATGTAGTCTCACTGACTTCCTTACCTTAGAGAAGGATAGATATAGAGAAACCTTTGCAAGACATTAGGTTATAAAGTTTAGAAAGAGTCTAGGTTTTGGAGTCAGGGAGACCTGGGCTCAAATCTGAGTTTTAATGCACTTGCATATGACTATGGACAAATTAATCTCTTTAATATAATGTTTTCATCTGTTAATGAGGGGTGAGAGATAACTATAACCTCACTGGATTGTTGTGAGGATTAAATAAGGCAATACATGAAAAGTATCTGGCACATGGTATGTGCTCAAAAACAGTTACTTTACCTTCCCTTCTTGAAAACTTCCATGGACAGAGATTTTAGTTTCCCCTCAGAAACCTCTCCATGGGTATAGCTCTCCATAACTAAGAGGATCTTCCATAGGTCCCATTAAAGTTGCTCATATTTTGCTTTGTCTGCTTCCTGTTGCTCGGCACTCTGTGGGACAGAGAGAGCTCAGCAGCCTTTTTCAGAAAATTCCTCACACATTTGAAGAAAATATTTGACTTTTAGTCTAAAAACAACCAATCTTACCTTAAAGTTAGAAAAATGTTCTATAAGGAAGTTGAATGTGGAAGAGGCCTGAGTTACAGTGCAAGATAAAATGGCAAAAACCACCCAATCACCTTAGGGGCCCTATGGGTTGTTTTTCTTTTTTGGACATCTTGTATTGAATGTTTACTTTGTGCCAAGTACTGTGCTATTGGCTTCATACGCATTAAAATGTTTTAGGAACCCTGTGAGATAGCTATCATCATCACACTTTTCCTTCTCTGCATTTCTTAGATGAGGAAACTGAGGCTAAAAGTCACAGTTGGCAAGGTGGCAGAACCAGGGAATGAGCCTATGTCTGCCTCTGAACAAAACAGGGCTAAAAGTGGGTATGCTGGCCATCCTGAAGACAGAATGATCCACAGAATCTTTCTGGATATTAGGCTAGTTTCCTCCCTGGGACCAGAGCAACACCCTGTCACAACTCAGCTATGTCCTTGTCTAGAGAGGAAGCCCTGTTTTCACTTGAAGAAAGCCCTTATTCTGGGGCTGAGGGCAAAGCTTGTATTTGAATTATGAAAATGAACACTTACAAGTAAGGGCCAATGTAAAAAAGTCAGCAAGTGGTGAAGGGTAAACATATATACTAGAATAAACACAAGGACGATGCAGATTTCCAGAACTGTAATTGCTATATATGCGTCATCGGCTTGGGCGATAAAGAAACAAGTTAATGCTCCTATGATAAGACTCTGAAACAAAAGAAACAGGATTTGTTTTAATACACGTGGCTATTTAAAAAACCCCCATAAATTGTCAGAATGTAAATTTGATTATATAGCAGTGCAGGGACCTATACTATTTTGCACATACATTAAAAATTTTTTTTTTCATTAAAAAAATGAAATAAGCCAGGCTCAGTGGCTCAGCCTGTAATCCCACGCTTTGGGAGGTGAGGTGAGTGGATTGTTTGAGCCCACGGGTTTGAGATCCGCCTGAGCAACTTGGCGAGACCTCATCTCTACAATAAA